>NC_053493.1:26928891-27228891 GCF_905171775.1 Rana temporaria
GCGCTGGATCGCGCCTAATTTAAATGGTGCCCGCCCCATTTGAATTAGGCGGGCTTGCGCCGAGCGGATTTACGTTACACCGCCGCAAGTTTACAGGTAAGAGCTTTGTGAATCAGGCACTTACGCTGTAAACTTGCGGTGGTGTAACGTAAATGGGATACGTTACACCGCCGCTGCGCAACTTAAATGTACCTGAATCTGGCCCTATATGGGTTAAGAAATCACTGAAAATGATTACATTGTTAATAGCAACATCTATCTATCTATCTATCTATCTATCTATCTATCTATCTATCTATCTATCTATCTATCTATCTATCTATCTAATTTTGGGGCTGCATCCCCAATGAATGAAAAGCTCAGATACATTTTCCAAATTATTCGATTGTGTTGGCAATTTCTTTTTTTTTTTTTAAATACAATTTTTAGAGGTAATCAAGACTTTAGATATCCAATATTTACTAAATCATTAAAAAAAACAAATCCATTTTCCAAGTACTTTGGATGCTAAATATCTGATGCAAATAACCCCTTGGCGACAAAAACTTAACTGAAATCAATAAGTAGCATAAATGAGATGTTCATCCCCAGGAGGTTAATCACATGCTGTTAACAAGGGCTATCTATAAAAACACTGAAGAGAAGAAATCTACAAGTACAATCTACTATGTTTCCTAACCAGGTTCTGGGGAAACCCCAGGTTTCCTCCAAAGGTCGCTAGGGGTTCTTTGAGCAATGAGCTATGCCTGCCTCTAAGATAGGTTACTATCTATACAAATGCTTTTTTAGCTATCTGTATGGGGGCATTTGTCCAACTGACCACCAATGGTCAGTAGAAATAACGCACTAATCTACAGGGGTCCTTCTCTACTCACCACCAATGTAAGGGGACACTTCACTGACCACCAGCGTAAGGGAGCACTTCATTGATCACCAATGTAAGAGAGCTCCTCACAGTTCAACAATGTAAGGGATTATGTCACTGACCCCCAAATCTAAAAGGGCATTTCAAAGACCTTCCGATGTATAGGGGGTTCTTTACTGGCTACCAATGTGAGGGAGCGCTTCACTGGCCACCGGTGTAAGAGGGTGCTTTACTTACCACCAATGTAAAGGGACATGTCACTGATCACCAAGTAAGGGGAAACTTTACTGACCACCTATGTAAGGGGGCACTTCACTGACCACCAATATAAGGGGGCACTTCATTGACCACCAACATAAGGAAGCATTTCATTGATTAACAATGTAAGATAGCTCTATGCTGACCCCCCTATGTAAGAGGACATTTTAAAGACTACCAATGTATAGGGGGTTCTTCACTGACTACCAATGTAAGGGTGCTCTTCTCTGGCCACCAATGTAAGGGGGTTCTTCACTGACCACCAATGTAGAGGGACATGTCACTAATCAATAAGTAAGGGAACACTTTACTGACCACCTATGTAAGGGGGTACTTTACTGACCACCAATATAAGGGGGCACTTCATTGACCACCAACGTAAGGGAGCATTTCATTGATAACCAATGTAAGAGAGCTCTTCACTGGCCACCAGTGTAAGGTCGTGCTTCACTGACTACCAATGTAAAGAGACACGTCACTGATTACCAAGTAAGGGAATATTTTACTGACCACCTATGGAAGGGGGCACTTCATTGATTGCCAATATAAGTGGGCATTTCATTGATCACCAACGTAAGGGAGCATTTCAATGATCACTAATCTAAGAAAGCTCTTCACAGACCATCAATGTAAGGCAGGGGTTCTCAACCTTCTAGTGCCGTTACCCCTTGATAAAATTTCCCAAGTTGTGGGGACCCCTAACAGTAAAATTATTTTCGTAGCGTGGGTTGTGAGCACCCTAGGCAAGACAAGTAATTTGCACCCCCAAACCCACGGACATTTTGCAATCCCTTCCACTCATACAGTATTAAAACCCCTATGGTACACTTTAGGATGTACAACTCTTTCTCTTTGTTCTCCTTTCTTTCTCTTTTATCTCTCTTTATTCTAATTTATTTTCTTTTTTTTTCCCCATCCCTCTCCAGCCGTCTTTCTTGTTCTTTTTCTCCCTTTTTCCTCTATATTCCATGTATGCTCTATTTTTATTACTTCTCTTGCTCCTTGGTGGGGGGGGGGGGGGATGGGATGAGTGGCAGTGCTGGCGGGGAATTGGGATGAGTGGCAATGCTGATCAGTCAAAAAGGCTGGGAGAGCGGTGTGGGCTTCAGGAACAGCCCAGGATGTGGGGACCCCTGGCAAATCATCATTTGACCCCCGAGGGGGTCCCGACCCCCAGGTTGAGAACCACTGATGTAAGGGAACACTTCAATGACCCCCAATGTGAGGGAGCTTTTCTCTGGCCACCAATGTAAGGGGGCACTTTACCATTCACCATTGTAAAAGGACACTTCACTAACCACCAATGTAAGGGGACATTTCACTGATCACCAATGTAAGGAGGCACTTCACTGACCACAGATGTGAGGGAACACTCTACTAACAGCCAATGTTAGGGGGAAAGTCATTTCATAGGTTTCACTAGGTTAAAAAGGTTGAGAAAGGATGCTCTACATTTACATAGCAGGGTCGATTTGGGTAGTGATTAATGTTTTTTTTTGTTTTGTCGAAAAGACAGATAGAACATGCAAATGTCACACAGAGGGCATCCCTGCTGGGAATCAAACCATGGACCCCAGTACTTCAAGCCATGAGAGCTGAGCGACCTATTCATAGGACTGCCTTGCTACTTGATTGTTTATACAATACAATGTCAGCACTGGATATATCATATTTATGGCCAATATGTGTGATTCTATTTACTTGTGGAAGAACACGTTCCTGCATGCCCTTAACTAACTCCTAGGGAGTTGGACACCCACAGTTCAGCTGTCTTTTCTGATTTGATTTTTCATTTTGAATATGATCATAGGATCTTTGTATTCCCAATGCCCCCAAAGACATGGAATACTATCCTTTGATTCAATCTTTGGAAGTGTTTTAAGCAAGTGTAAACTATCCATCTTTAAAGCGGAGGTTCACCCATAGCCAACACCTTTTCCCCTTAGCTTCATGCTCGTTTTGTCTAGGGGAATCGGCAATTTGTTTTAAAATATGATCCGTACTTACCCGTTTTCGAGATGCATCTTCTCCGCCGCTTCCGGGTATGGGCTGCGGGACTGGGCGTTCCTTCTTGATTGACAGTCTTCCGAGAGGCTTCCGACGGTCGCATCCATCGCGTCACGATTTTCCGAAAGAAGCCGAACGTCGGTGCGCAGGCGCAGTATAGAGCCGCACCGACGTTCGGCTTCTTTCGGCTACGAGTGACGCGATGGATGCGACCATCGGAAGCCTCTCGGAAGACTGTCAATCAAGAAGGAACGCCCGCTCCCGAAGACCCATACCCGGAAGCGACGGAGAAGATGCATCTCGAAAACGGGTAAGTACGGATCATATTTTAAAACAAATAGCCAATTCCCCTAGACAAAACGAGCATGAAGCTAGGGGGAAAATAGAAAAAAAAAAAGAATTGGTTGAACTCCCGCTTTAAGGGCTAACCTACTATTAGAAGTCTTATCTACTGGTTCTTCCACACCATAATGCATGCAGGAACGTGCAATAAAATGTGCCTAACCTCATGCATAGTAATGCATTCTATGGAGTTCATTTACTAAAGGCAAATAGGCTGTTTAGTTTGCAAGGAAATTTTTTTTTTTTTTTTCACAATCAAATAATTTTATTGATTAAGATGGCATAGTTACATGAGTAAAGAACAAGGGTAGCATAAGTATTTTAACAGATATCATACAATATCTTAGGGTGAACATTTGAAAACAAAAGTATGAAAGAACATTGCATTGTAATAATCATTAAAAACCATTACATGAACTGAAAACATCACATTTGAACATAGAGAAGAGGGGGGGGGGGGAGGGGAAGAGAAGGGATTTTTCACCACCTTCACTAAGTGCATCACAATGCAAAGATGTAAATGCTATGTGCATTGCGGTGTGCTGAGTGATTAAAAATCATACAAGAGCTGGGCTGCTTAAGGCACTTAACCCTCAAAAACATGTCTGCTCATATGTTGTGGTGAGAACAATAAATGAAAGGAGTTATTTTTACCAAGGGATAATTACAGTATTTAAAAATCCTATTTACTGGGCTGGTCATTGGTGGAGCTTGCGTTAACTTCAAGAGTGAAAATTATTCCTTTGGTAAATCAAACAACTTAATCCACATTAGTATAAAGTAGTCTTTTTTAACCTTTTCACCCCAGAGGAATAATTTTCAGGTTTGTGGGAACCCCTGTTAAGATTAGTCCATCAGGGGTCAGAAGGAAAATGCCCCTTACATTGGTGGTCAGTGGCAGGAATGAACTATGAAAGCACCATCAGATGGAAGGTCAATCAACCATAGCTCAAGGAACTCCTAAAAACCTCCGAAGGAACCCTAGAGTTCCACAGAACCCTGGTTGATAATGATATAGAGTTTTAGGCTGGATTCGCACCTTTGCATTTTTTGTGCCTTTTGGGCCATATTCTCAAAGAATTACGCCGGTGTATCAGCAGTAAGTCCGAATCTAAGGCCGTCGTATGTTTAAGTGTATTCTCAAACTGAGATACACTTAAACATGCCTAAGATACGACGGCCAGCGCCGTTGTATCTTAGGCTGCAATATCTACGCTGACCGCTAGGTGGCGTTTCCATTGCGGTCAGCGTAGAATATGCAAATGACTAGTTACGCGGATTCACGAACGTACGCTTGCCCGTCGTAGTGATTTTACGTAGTTTCCGTAAGAGATACGCAGCGTAAAGATAAACATGCCCCCTAGGTGGCGTACTCATTGTTAAGTATGGCCGTCGTTCCCGCGTCTCAATTTTAAAATTTTACGTTGTTTGCGTAAGTCGTCCGTGAATGGCGCTGGACGCCATTTACGTTAACATCAAAACAAATGATGTCCGTGCAACGTAATTTAGCGCAATGCACGTCGTGTAATTTACCCGACGGAGCATGCGCAGTATGATCGGCGCGGGAGCGTGCCTAATTTAAATGATCCACGCCCCCCCTACCAGGATCATTTGATTTAGGAGGGCTTGCGCGGGTGGACTTTACGCTACGCCGCCGCAAGTTTACAGGTAAGTGGTTTGTGAATCAGCCACTTGCCCGTAAAACTTGTGGCGGAGTAACCTAAAGGAGATACGTTACGCCGCCGGAGATCTACGAGAATCTGGCCCTTTGTATTTTGCAGATTTGCACTACAGTCCATCTAACATGGTTTCCTATGCGTCACGTTCTGTAGAGCAAATCTGCAAAATTCAAAAAGCACTAAAAATGCATAGGTGTGAATCCAGCCTAAGGCTCCATTCACACCTAGGCGTTTTGTCGCCTGTAGCGCGACGCTATTGCAGCCTGAAATACGCTGGAGGGGTGATTTAACATTGTCGGCTATGGAGATGGTTCACATCTCCACGCCGAACGCCTTACGCCTTACGCCTGAAGCTCAAAACCCTTTTTTTCAGGCGTCTTTTCGGCGTTCGGCCATAGCCGACAATGTGTAATCACCCTTCCAGTGAAAACCGCGGTAAAAAACGCTGCGTTTTGACGCGTCAAATCGCGGGACAAAACGCCGCAATTTGTCGCGGCAAATCGCGGTAAATTACGCCGTGTTCAGGTGTGAATCCAGCCTAAATGATCCCTCTAAACAAGAGCAGACTAACATTTTCCTACAGAGAAGATATTTCACGTTTGGCTTAATCTGCTGTCCATGGTCCTGAAACATGTTGTCGTTACTAACAGACCTGAATTGAAGTGCTATGTACATCCCGCAAAGCTACAATTCACATACTTATAAGCCGTGCATAAAATGAGTTGCAATGTGTGGCTTCTTCATTAAAACAGAGATTAGAATTCCAATATTTGCATTGCATGTTCCATAGCACTGAAACAATTATGTGCAATTATCCACTGACCTGGATCGAGCGAATATCATTAGCTTTGTTAGTCCCGCTCCAAGAGGATTATATTCATTCAAGGGCACCGTATTCTGGATACTTATCTCAGATCTTTTATCACAGCTTGAAAAATTTAGTCCCAGAGAGTCGGTTCGTGGATGAGAATATTACAAGGGCGTGTATGAACCCATGTTATATGGAAACTACTGATAAAATCTTGATTGTTGAAAAACACATTTATAAACATTGGCCCGGATTCACGTAGCACTTACGCCGATGTATCTCGAGATACGCCGCGTAAGTGCACATATGCGCCATTGTATCTATGCGCCTGACTTTGAAAGCAAGATACGCCTGTAAATAGGCTTCATCCGACCGACGTAAGTTTCCTACGCTTTCGTATCGTGGGCGCATATTTGCGCTTGCCGCAAGGGGCGCTCCCATTGATTTACGAATCGAATATGCAAATGAGTGAGATACGCCGATTCACGAACGTGGTTTACGTAAGTCGTACGTCCGGCGTAAAGTTATGACTCATAAAGCAGGTTTAAGCCAGCAGCATCAATGCAAATGGCTGCACCAGGGAACACAGCCGTCGTTATTTACGTAGTACGTGAATAGGGCTGGGCGTAGGTTACGTTCACGTCGTAGGCAGTGATTCGACGTATCTTAGGGAGTATTTTCGACGTGATTCTGAGCATGCGCACTGGGATGTGTCCACGGGACGGCGCATGTGCAGTTCGTTCGGCCCATCATTTGCATGGGGTCACGCTTTATTTAAATGGATCACGCCCACTTCCACCTACTTTGAATTAGGCTGGCTTACGCCTACGAATTTACATTACGCCGGCGCAACGTTGGGAGCATTTGCCTTGTGAATTCCATGCTTGCCTCTCTGCGTTGCGTCCGCGTAGCGTAAAAGAGATACGCTATGGCGGCATATATATGCGCCGATGTATGTGAATCCGGGCCATTGTTTCTAAATACAAATTCAAATGCCATAAAGACAGTATCAGTGGTGGGAATCCAACCAAGGACCCCACTACTTCAAGCCGGGAGAGCTAGCTATATAATCATAGAACTACCTTTCTACTTGAAACTGTATTTTTGATTTCAGCACTGAACATATCATACCTATGGCCAATTTGAGTTATTATCTTTACTTGTGGAACAACAAGTTCCTGCATGTCTCCCAACCAATGGTTAGGGAATGTGGCAAAATACTTATTTTAAAATCAACATTCACCCTTAAATTATTAATTTATTAATGTGCATAAGTAGTTTTTAGTCAACAAGCACCTTTTTTGAAATCTGGAACAAACAATATCTATGTTACTTTAGTAATGGGCATTAGATATTTTAGATCCTAGTATGTATTTATTTGTATTTATTTTTAACAAAAAGACTCCGGGGTCCATTTACTAAGTGCAAATTGGCTTTGCAAGGGAATTTCTACTTTTACTTTACATGGGAAATTACCCTTCACTTAATGCAGCCGTTCTCAACCTTTTTATCCTAGAGCAGGGATATGCAATTAGCGGACCTCCAGCTGTTGCAGAACTACAACTCTAATGAGGCATAGCAGGACTCTGACAGCCACAAGCATGACTCCCAGAGGCAGAGGCATGATGGGACTTGTAGTTTTGCAGCAGCTGAAGGTCCGCTAATTGCATGTCCCTGTCCTAGAGGAACCCATAAAATAATGTTCAGGTCTCAGTGAAACCCCTGCTAAAACCAGTTCTTTTGAGTCAGTGGGAAAATTGTCCCTTTCATTACTGGTCAGTGGAAGAGTGCCCTTTTTACAGTGGTGATCAGAATATCACCCTTACAAACAAGATCATTGGTGCTATGCTGCTAACTTTACCAATTGCCATTGGCAGGCACCATCCAATGGCAGGTCAATCATCCACAGCTCAACGAACCTCTACCAACCTCTGGAGAAAAAATAGGGTTCTAGGGAACTCTGGTTGAGAATGGCTGGTTTAGGGAATGTTGGGAAAATTCACTTTGCAAAGTGTATCCAAACACATGGAAGAAAACGTAGAAACTATGATAATAGAATAGAGCGTCAACTCATTCACTAAGCTAAGGGAAGATTATCCTGCAACGTAAGCAGCCAATATGCCTTTAAAAAATCAACCCCATTCTTTATCAATAAGCCCAAAAATACAATGCTAGCAATCCCTTAATATACCTATGCATTTGTTATGTTGTACATTAACCACTTCCGGACCGCCGCATGCATATGTACGTCGGCAGAATGGCATGTACAGGCACATTGGCGTACCTGTACGTCCCTGCCTAGACGTGGGTCGGGGGTCTGATCGGGACCCCCCCGCTACATGCGGCGGTCAAAAAACCCGCGGGGAGCGATCCGGGACGAGGGCGCGGCTAGTCGTTTCTAGCCGCCCCCTCGCGATCGCTCCCCGGAGCTGAAGAACGGGGAGAGCCGTATGTAAACATGGCTTCCCCGTGCTTCACTGTGGCGGCTGCATCGATCGAGTGATCCTTTTATAGGGAGACTCGATCGATGATGTCAGACCTACAGCCACACCCCCCTACAGTTGTAAACACACACTAGGTGAACCCTAACTCCTACAGCGCCCCCTGTGGTTAACTCCCAAACTGAAACTGTCATTTTCACAATAAACAATGCAATTTAAATGCATTTTTTGCTGTGAAAATGACAATGGTCCCAAAAATGTGTCAAAATTGTCCGAAGTGTCCGCCATAATGTCGCAGTCACGAAAAAAATCGCTGATCGCCGCCATTAGTAGTAAAAAAAAAAAGAATAAAACTATCCCCTATTTTGTAAACGCTATAAATTTTGCGCAAACCAATCGATAAAAGCTTATTGCGATTTTTCTTACCAAAAATAGGTAGAAGAATACGTATCGGCCTAAACTGAGGAAAAACATTTTTTTAATATATGTTTTTGGGGGATATTTATTATAGCAAAAAGTAAAAAATATTGAATTTTTTTCAAAATTGTCGCTCTATTTTTGTTTATAGCGCAAAAAATAAAAACCGCAGAGGTGATCAAATACCACCAAAAGAAAGCTCTATTTGTGGGGAAAAAAAGGACGCCAATTTTGTTTGGGAGCCACGTTGCACGACTGCGCAATTGTCTGTTAAAGCGATGCAGTGCCGAATTATAAAAACCCCTTGGGTCATTTAGCAGCATATTGGTCCGGTCCTTAAGTGGTTAAGAATTAGAAAATTGTCTAACAATCATGCCCAGTGGTCCCACAGGTCACGTTGTAGATTGATGGTCTTGATGAGCACATAAACTGAATATTATTAGTCATACCGGCTGGGATGCTTTATTTTACAGTGAGAGTGATGAAACAAATTAGGAAATCTTTGGTTTGGCCATAATACACCTATGTAGATTGCCCCTAAACTGGTCAGTGGTCTACAGGGAAAACACAGCTGTGGTAGAATTCTTTAGCAGTTAATATCAAAAAGAGTCATTTCAAGTATTCCCAGCTGGGATTGTATGTATTAGACCGCCAGACTTATTAATCAAACCTTCCACGTACGAAATAGCTAATGCGTTTTCTAGTATAAATTGTGTTGATAAGGAGCTTTGGTGGATGGCAGTCCGACTCATGCAAACTCATGTAAAATTCAGGTGAACCTATGACCTGTAAAATATTCATGACCCAACACATGCCATTTTGTGAAGTCCCAGATGAGAGCACTAATCTAAATATAATGGCTGCTAATTTGCAAAATTCAATACACCAGTTAGATTGGGGCATAGAGGCTGATCTATTTTATTAACTTTCTTAACCGAACACTCTTGTACAGCCCTGGCTGTTAAATGAAGTTATTAAGCTTTTATGCTAAAGTAGATGTAAACCAAATTTTATATAAGCTTTAACATGTTATTGCAATTTCAAAAGTCAACTCCAATATTTTTAAATCTACAGCATTCATGACTATAATACCTGGTGATAAGGGATGAGCAAATCTTGCTGGGTTAGGTTTTTTAAATCTTGCTTGACTTTACTGCAAACCGCAAGGACATCTTTCATAGAGGTTGAGGCTTGTTGCTCAATTCTGGCAATTTGTAGGGCTAATAATTAAGCTATTATCAAACAAAAGGCATGGGATGCCAGGTACTGCCATTGGGGATATGTACTATGGCCACATTTCAAAGCACAGTCTAACACATTGGGGTTGATTTACGAAAGGCAAATAGACTGTGCACGTTTCAAGTGCAGTAGCAATAATTTCCCCTAAAGCTTAAAGGGGTTGTAAAGGATTTTTTTTTCATAATAAGCATCCTTTACCTGCAGACATTCCTCTTTTCACTTTCTCATTGTTCGTTTTTGCTCAGAAGTTGCTCTTTTTCTTCTCTGTTCTGTTCACTTCCTGCTTGTCTGATTGTTACTCACCACCGTGACGGGAGGCTTTACTGCGGTGGTCAGTGACGTGCTCGCCCCCTCCTGGGAACTACATCTGTGCGGCAGGACGCTCTCTACGTGTTAGAGACTTCAAGGAGGTGTGAATTACTGGGCGTCCCGCAATGCATACTGGGAAATGTAGTTCTTACATGAACAAACAATGCAAACCAGGAAGTGAATGAGAGAACAGAAACTAGAGTGCCGGAGGTGATATAGATGAAGGAATTTAATAGATATTTACTCGTTTTTTAACAGAATCGTTACACTATTCTGTCTGCCTACCTTGCAGACATTAATTTTAGGCAACATTTTTTTTTTCTTTAGTGACCCTTTAATCAATGTGGTGAGGCTTCACTTTGTTAAGAATACCCAATCAAGTACAAGAAAAAAAAAAAAAGTATTGCTTGCACATAATTGGATGTTGGACATCAGCATAGCTTCACTCCATTCACTAAGCTCTGGTGAAAATTAGTGCAACTGGCCTTGCAAAGTGCACAGCCTATTTGCCTTTAGTAAATAAACCCCAGTATCTCTCTCTATAAAGAGCTGTCAACTTTCCCTGACAATAATACATACTGACAATATGGCTGTTGTAAGCCCACCCTTTCATAGTCAGGGGACTGGGTTATACATTCCTTCAAATTATTGGTTCTTGTGACTCAACTGATCGGGGACAAAATCTATGCACTGCACTATAGACTGTTCCTTATTCCTGGTGGCATTCACTCAAAAGTGTGCAATTTGTGAACCCAACAAAACCCAGGGGGTTGCTGAAAACCTGTGGTGGAAGGGAACCCAAAATTCTTCCCTACTGTTGACCCTGCCATGAAGGTCAACATGCATTCTGTCATGGTCTACCAAGTTTGCACATATAGGCCCCGTACACACGGCCGAGTTTCTCGGCAGAATTCAGCCAGAAACTCGATCGGAGCTGTATTCTGCCGAGAAACCCGGCCGTGTGTACACTTTCGGCCGAGGATCTCATCGGGCCAAATAGAGAACATGTTCTCTATTTCCTCGTTAGTCAACGGGGAAACTTAGCTCGCCAAGATCCTCGGCGGCTTCACAAGGAACTCGACGAGCAAAACAATGTGTTTTGCCCGTCGAGTTTCTCGGACGTGTGTACGGGGCCATAGAGATATCAGGACTGGCTTATAAATTATAGGTCACCTGATAAAAGGCCAGGTCGGGTATCTGGTGAATTCAGGGTAACAAGATGAGAGGCGCAAATAACAGGGTGGCTACCTACATTTTACACACAAGTTGACATAGTTGGCAATATGCAGTCTGAATAAATATAGCAGACGTTGAAACAACAGACCAAACATGGATAAGTCCGGTTTAGACTTAAGGTATCTAACCTTCATCATCATCATCCTACAGCATTGAGGAAAGAGCTCATTATCCCCAGCCTGCTTGCCATAGGCAGTGCCATGTGCTGTACATTCTTCAATAATAGACAGTATCTGTACATTCTTCACTAATAACAGAAACTCAAACAGATCCATAGCTCCACTCAAGACTGGTCTCTCCTGCATTTCACCACTCCTGGCTTGTAAGCAAGTCGGCAGTGGCGAAACGTGTCAAGGGAGGCTGGTTTTGGGTTTTGGGTAATTAAAATTACTGCAAGAAGAGCTAATTGGAATGCAGCAGATTTTTTCCTATATTACAGACGTTGCCTAACTGGACCCCAAATTCATTATAGGCAAGTAAGCTGGGGCATATGGAGCTGATTTCTTGTTGCTATTGGCTGATATATGCTCATATGCTATATGTGGATTGGTTCTAAACTGGCTGCTGCTTCAGGTCATCCTTTTACACCTGTCGATTATTTGCTCAGTCTCCTTGATTGCCCCCTCTACAGAAAATGTTTAAAGTTCAAATTAAATTAACCTGTTCTGAGAAAAATACAGAGGCTTGCTTTTTCTGAATTCTATTAGTTTTGATCACTGACCCCCAAACATGTTTAGAGAAAACTCAGACACAAAAATGATTGTTTATACGAATGCTGTGCCTTATATAATGTATGCAGGAGGCAACAGAGGAATGGGATATGGCAGTGTATGCCAAGCTCTGAGATGGGCACCACTAGGGCTGTGGGTGGCACTTGCCTCAGAAAAGACAAGTCATAAAGCAAACACCTCCTGGCATGTAGAATGGTGATGTTAAGTTGTTACAGGTCAGTTACTTGAAGTATTAGCCCAGAAGGATCAGCATGGTGACCAGGCAACTAGCATTTTTAGAAGAGGTCAGCAGTGGTGGTCTCTATTTTTCAAGCATAGACAGGAAGTTTTTGCATTACGACTTGTCTTTCCTGGGGCAAGTACCACCCACAGCACCAGTGGTGCCCATCTCATAGCTTGGCATACACTGCCACATCCCATCCCTCTGCTGCCTCCTGCGTACATTATAAAAGGCACAGAATTCGTATAAACAATCATTGATGTTGAAATTAACTGCAAGATTTAATTTATGATTTCTTATTAGATTAAAAAAATCTGTTCACATGGTATTATACCCAGCCAGACAGAGGTCAAGTCCTGGGGGAAAAAGTGTGGGAACTCCCACCCAAGATCCACTCCCCCAGCAAAAAAATTAAAAATGATACGCTCATATGCATATATATTTCACAGAAAATACTGGTGCTGGCCTGGCTAGTCTCGGTACTGGCCTGACTGGTCTCGGTGCTGGCCTGGCAGGTCTCAGGGTACTGGCCTGGCTGGTCTCTAAATATATATTATAGCAGGGTACAACAAGGGCTTTTTTTTACAGCTCACTACACACACAGGCCCAGATTCTCAAAGGGCTTACGACAGCGCAACGCCATTTGCGCCGTCGTAAGTCCTAATCTGGGCCGTCGTATCTATGCGACTGATTCTTAGAATCAGTTACGCATAGATATCCCTTAGATCTGACAGGCGTAAGGCTCTTACGCTGTCAGATCTTAAATGCAATTTTTTTCCCGCCGCTAGGTGTTGCCTCGTCGTTTTCCCCGTCGTCTATGCAAATTAGCTATTTACGCGAGATTCCCGAATGTGCGCGCGGTCGACGCAGTGAATTTACGACGTTTACGTAAGAGTAAACTTACCCCTGCTATATGAGGGGTAAGTTTACGAAGGTCCGTCGTATGCCATGTTAAGTATGGCGTTGGGTCAGCGTCGTCTTTTTCCGTCGTTTACGTAGTTTTCCTAAGTCGTCCGCGAATACGACTTTACGTCAATGACGCTCACGTCGGCGTCATTGACGTTTTACGTCGTGAGCTGGAGCATGCGCACTGGGCTATTGTTCCGCCCGGCGCATGCGCAGTTTGATCGGCGCGGGAGCGCACTTAATTTAAATACAAGCCGCCCCCTTTGAATTACGCGGCCTTACGCCGGGCCATTTACACTACGCCGCCGCAAATTACGGAGCAAGTGCTTGGAGAATTACGGCACTTGCTCCAGTAATTTGCGGCGGCGTAGTGTAAATGGCTTACGCTACGCCAACGCCGATTCTACGAGAATCTGGCCCACAGTGTCAGTGTGTCAGTGTCAGAGCAGAGTGCTTGTGACGGTGTGAGGAGAGGAGACGCGAGCTCACCCTAGCGTTGCTGTGTGACTCCGCCTCCGCGTGATGTCACGCGCAACCGGCCGCGTACTGAAGAACAGGTGGCAGGCGAGGTTGGAGCCTGGAGGAGGAGCTCCGAGTCTGCTCGGCTCAGTTCGCCTGCCCCTGACAGTGACTCGAGTCGAGTACCTCACTATGCGGTGATGCAAATAGGTTGGGAAAAAAAAGTTGGGAGGTATGCAAATTCTCCTAAAAGTGTAATTTTTAATGCCCAGTGTGCATGAAGCCAAAGTGTTTTCTGATCAGCCGTGGACAGGAAGCCTGTACAAATCAATGACAGGTTGACACTGTCCAAAGCTGTAATCACAAACAGGGCAATAACCTAGGGACAGATGTGTGCCCGTAGAAGCAGTAATTTTTTGTCCAAGGGCACACATCCATCCTTAACCACAAGTGATTGTTTCATGTGCAATATCATGTAAACAGTTGAGGGCAGCCATGACAATTTCACCTTGTCAGTGATTTGTACAGGCTTCCTGTCTGTGGCTGATTGGTGTGCAGGAGGAACAGCTTAAAGCGGGGGTTCACCCTAAAAGAAAAATTCTAACATTACAATGAGCTGACCTATGACAGGGACATTATGCTGGTCTCTTTTTCCCGTACATACCGTTTTATGTGTATTTTCTCCCCGGATTCCCCGCGGGAGTGGGCGTTCCTATTCACAGGGTAAGTGATTGACATTCTTCCGACCGGCGCATATGGCGCGTCACGAGTTGCCGAAAGAAGCCGAACGTTGGTGCGTAGGCGCCGTATAGCGCCGTATAGAGCCGACCCGACGTTCGGCTTCTTTCGGCAACTCGTGACGAGCTGTATGCGCCGGTCGGAATAACGTCAATCACTTTCCCTGTGAATAGGAACGCCCACTCCCGCGGGAAATCCGGGGAGAAAATACAGATAAAACGGTATGTACGAAAAAAAAAAAAAAAGACCAGCATAATGTCCGTGTCGCAGGTCAGCTCATTGTAATGTTAGAATTTTTTTTTAGTGTGAACCCCCGCTTTAAAGGGGTTGTAAAGCTTCGTGTTTTTATTCCTTAATGCATCCTATGCATCCCATGCAGTGGCTATGGCCGCCACTGTATCACACGGGAGTGTGCCCGCAAGCTAACCCCCTTGGGAGAACGCTTCCCAGAAGGGGGTTAGCTCTTGCGGGGAGGAGCCGAGACAGCCGCCGAGGGCCCCCAGAAGACGAGGGTCAGGACCACTCTGTGCAAAACAAACGGCACAGTGGAGGTAAGTATGGTATGTTTGTTATTTTATTTTTTTAACCCTTACAACCCTTTTAAAGTATATGTAAACCTTCACCTTGCAAAACAACCCATTTAGTTTAAAATAAAAATGAAAGACAAAACAATTGTTTATAGATAAAAAAAAACATTATAAATATCTTCCCCCTTTCTGTTTTTATAAGTGATCACATATCATCTGTTCTTAGCTGCACAAGGAGCTCGGAGAGCTGGGAGAGGAGATACAGCAGTACACTGGTCGTCCCAGTGATTGGCTATGCAGGGGTGGGGCATGTCAGCACAAGTCTGAAAATTGGAGGAGAGCAGGCTGAGTTCCCAGCACAGCCAGAAAGCTGACCATGATGTGCAGTCAGTTTTCATCGTAAAGCGGAGGTACTGGCGGAAACACAGGGACTTCACTCAAAGGAAGCAATTCAAAGAGAACAGGAGACTTTCTCACACATGTACATGGTACAGCAGGCACATATCAGGAATATCACTTTTGTTATGTGCTACCTCCACTGTTACACCATAATATGCTAGTATGCACCGCATACTAGCACATTGTGGCAGACTTGTCTATAAAACAGAGAGCTCCATTGCTGCACTCCCATATTTGACAGCTTTTCCTTTCAGGGGTCACACTCTCTGGTCTTTTGAATGGCGGGGGAGCGGGCCGCATGTGCATGAGCATGCGAGTCATCATCACGACACGGCACTCTGCATTCAGGGCACACTCAATGTTCCCTAAATGCAGAGCATTGCTGCACATGTGCAGTGGTGTCATCAGCTAGAGCCAATGTGAATATCTCCTAAATGGCATAAGTTTAGGAGATATTCACATATATTATATATGAATTTCGAATTTCAGAAAATGGAAGATAGATAGAAGAAGCCAGGTCATATTCTATTGCATTTGATTACATTCTATTAAATTCCATTTTGTTCTTTACTATTCTTTGATTTTCATTCTATTGTTGTATTATTTTATATTCTATTTTATTGTATTCTTTTTTAGAAATCGATTTATATTTTTTAGATTTTGTTTCAAATTTGCTTTCAATTTTCATTCGAATTTGTTTTCGAATCGAATTATTTTCGAATTCGATTCGAATAGAAGTTGTTTTCGATGTTCGATCGAATTTCGTCCGCGGGTTTTCGATTCGAAAACGTTCGTTCGGATTCGGTAAATTCGTTAATATTACAATTCGGGAATTCGTATGCATCCGAATGTCCGAATAATGAAAAATTTGTCTTCTACAGGGAAGACATAGTACAAGCTAGGCATGTGCAAAAGGGAAAAATTAGTTTTGTTTCGTTTTAATTCGTTATTTAATTAATTTCGTTAAGTTAGATTCGTTACATGTGTTAAATTCGTTTTCGGAATTTCGAAAAATACGGTCGAATTCGAAAATATTTAGACTGGATTTGATAATATTTCAATCGGATTCGAAAACAAATTCTATTCGAATCGAATTCGAAAACAATTCGATTCGAAAACAAATTTGAATGAAAATTTAAAGCAAATTTGAATCAAAATCTAAAAAATATAAATCGATTTCTAAAAAAGAATACGATAAAATAGAATATAAAATAATAAAACAATAGAATTAAAATCAAAGAATAGTAAAAAACAGAATGGAATTTATTAGAATGTAATCAAATACAATAGAATATGACCTGGCTTTTTCTATCTATCTTCTATATATCTTCCATTTTCTGAAATTCGAAATTCATATAGAATGAACTCAAATTCGAATAGAAAAATATTAGAAGAGTAGAATAATATATATATATATATATATATATATATATATATATATATATAAATATATTTTTTTCTGCTCTATTCTAATATTTTTCTATTCGAATTTGAGTTCATTCTATATGAATTTGAGAAGATGGTTATATATATAAATGTAATTTTATATATATATATATATATATATATATATATATATATATATATATATATATATATATATATATATAATTACATTTATATATATATATAACCATCTTCTGAAATTCGAAATTCATATAGAATGAACTCAAATTCTAATAGAAAAATATTAGAATAGAGTAGAATAAAAAAAAAATATATATATATATATATATATATATATATATATATATATATATATATATATATATATATTCTACTCTTCTAATATTTTTCTATTTGAATTTGAGTTCATTCTATATGAATTTCGAATTTCAGAAAATGGAAGATAGATAGAAGATAGATAGAAGAAGCCAGGTCATATTCTATTGTATTTGATTACATTCTATTAAATTCCATTCTGTTCTTTACTATTCTTTGATTTTCATTCTATTGTTTTATTATTTTATATTCTATTTTATTGTATTCTTTTTTAGAAATCGATTTATATTTTTTAGATTTTGTTAAAAATTTGCTTTCAATTTTCATTCGAATTTGTTTTCGAATAGAATTTGTTTTCGAATTCGATACGAATAGAAGTTGTTTTCGATGTTCGATCGAATTTCGTCTGCGGGTTTTCGATTCGAAAACGTTCGTTCGGATTCGGTAAATTCGTTAATATTACAATTCGGGAATTCGTATGCATCCGAATAATGAAAAATTTGTCCGAATTTCGATTCGGAACAAAACAAAATGCACATGCCTAGTTCAAGCTACCTGTAGTGAAATAAGAAAAGTACATATATTTAACAAACTAGGAAAACAAAGTCCAGCCCCCCTCTCTAAGGTGGTTACAGTAACTTGTAAAATGCAAAAATAGTAAATCTATTATGGTCCATATACAAAATCCATAAAGTGCTGACACTTGCGGGAGGCTGCTTCACCATATGACAGGAGAAATTTCTAAAAGAAAACCAAAGAACATCCGGGGGCGCCAACTAAGTGCGCCATATTAAAGATAAGGCTTCCCACCTCCCCTCCTCCTTCAAGAATGACCCTTTTGGGGAGGGGGGAGTGGGTACCTGATTTTTTCAATTTCTTTATTTTTCTAATAAAATGCAATTAGCAACTCACATGCTGTAGTATGAAAAGCATTGGTAGAGATGTAGACCGATGTCAGGACTCCCATGCCCCAGCATGAGGGTCCTGACATCAGTCTATATCTCTGTTAATGCGCTTTGCATACTACAGCATGTGAGTTGCTAATTGCATTTTATTATTAAAGCTTTTAAAATGCTGCACTTAGTTTACGCCCCCTGGTGTTCTTTGATTACGTTTACCTGTAGGCACAACTTGTAAACCAGGGCACCACAGTGGCTAAGCAGTTAGCACTTCCATCTGGCATGTTCTTCCTGTGCCTGAGAGGGTTTCCTCAGGGTGCTCCGATTTCCTCCTACACTCCAAAGACATGCTGGTAGGTTAATTGGCTCTTGTCTAAATTGGCCCTAGCAGGGCTTTTTTTCAGTGGGAACGCGGGGGAAGGCAGTTTCGGCAACTTCTGGACTGACTTTATGTAATGGCAAGGGGTGTGCTACAGGGTATTGATGTTCACTGCTGGGGGATCTGTTCTAGCTCTAGGGGATCTATTGTTGCTGAGGGGTACCTCCTGTGTCTGGGGGTGGGTCTAATGTTGCTGGGAAGTCAGTTGTTGCTGAAAGAGATCTGTTGGGGGAGGGATCTACTGTTGATGGCTGCCGGAGAGTCTATTAATACTGGTTGTGCGGAGATCTGTTGATGCTGCTGGGGGAGGGATTTTGTTGTGGGTGGTCCATTTATGTTAGGGGATCTATTGTTTCTGGCTGCAGGGGATCTATTTTACTGCTTTTCTTGATATCATTACCAAATTCCATACAAATTCCATAGCACCACAAAATAATACTTGGTTATGTGTTGTCTAAAAGGGGCAGAACTGGGAGGTGAGTGGGGGATGGAACCAAAGGACGGTGCTCTGAGGTGGGTAAAGACGGAGAAAAGGGGTGACTCAGAAAGGGGGAGTTCCTGCACCTATTGTCTGAGAAAAAAAGCCCTGGGCCCTAGTATGTGTGCGACAGAATGTCCAGCACCCAGCTTGGCTGCTTCCATCAGTATACAGCTTCTTCTAGTCTGGACCAAGGAACCAGGCATTGTAGCTGAGCAGCCAAGGACTAGATGACACTAGCTTTAGGTGCAAACTGGAACTCACTTTATTGAAAATTCACACAGAATATATAGTACACCAGATCAGGTAAGGCCCTGATTACGTTACCCTAACAATGCAAACTGTAAACAATAGTCTCATTAGCACATCTAAGGAACAGCCAACGTATACAGTATGCTAACCAACATCCAGCAACTAATAGCTGACAGTGATCTAATAGACAAAGTACATTACACATTATCATAAGCATAAACATTTCACAATGGTTCGATAACATGGTAAAGTGGACACAATATTAACCACAAAAGCCCCTGTCCTGGTCAGTTCTGTTACAATGTGTATTGTAAGGGATTAGCTGTGTGTGACCCCCTGGATGGGTTCACTACACACTGAACGATACAGAGAAACAGCCGAAGACGCTTGAAAACAAAGAATTTGGTTTATTCTTCCATCTTGCTGGAAACAATTGCAAGCATCCAAACAGCATAAACAAAATCAAACATAAAATAAACCCTGGCCACTTGGGGCGTCTACCTTCACCACACAGGAACCTATCTATGGAGTCTGGCACAGCCTACTGCTGAGCAGACACTGCTGGTCATACAGCAGAAAAACAAATAGTCTTTTTGATTTTTATCACACAGAAAAATCAACAGCACCTCACCTCTTCAGAAGTATTTCTGTTCACTGCTCTCCTTCACTCAAAAAGCCTCAGGATGCAGCACTTAGTAGTAATCCTCTGGATTACTTATAGAGGCCTTAACCTCCCTGGCGGTATGATTCTTTCAGAAAAAACATGCTGAAAGCGGTACCATTATTTGCAAGGAAATTTGGCGTTTTATATTGTAGGTCTGTCATTTTTAGAAATAACTCACTTAAATCTGACCAAACAAGCTTCTAATAGGCATCCCGGGTATGACATTTTTTTAAAAACAAAATTATAAATTATAATATACTAAATAATTATAAATAATTATAACAAATAATAATATAATTATAATAAAAAATATTCAATAATGTAATCAAATCAAAATCACTGAAATTTGCTCAGTTGCAGAATTGTTGCTGTCATTATTTTTTTTTTTTTATGACGAATTTCCCCACAAATCGCTATCGCACAATTCTGCAAGTGATTATAATTTATTATCGCTGTTTTTTAGCTGATCTAAAACTATTTTTGACATAAAGGGACACTTTTGGTTGCTATGGACAATCTACAGTTTGCAGGGAGAAAGAAACGTTTTTATTATATAAAATGACATGCATGACACAGGACAGACCACTAGGGACAAGGGGGGTGTGTTTTTTTTACATACAGTACTGTAATCTATAAGATTACAGTATACTGTATGTATAGTGTTTGTTTACTTTTTTGAATTTGGCGCCGTTCTCCGTCCCCGTGCGTCGTAACGTCGCAGGGAACGGAGATCGGCGTCACACGGAGGCACTGTGTGAATCGAGCGAGGTCCCGCTCGCTCACACAGCGCGGTGGCATCGCTGGATCCAGGGACAAGGTAAGTAAAACTCCCTATACATCCAGCGAGGCGAGCCCAAGTCTGACTCGGGGTTACCGATCCTAGCCCAAAAATCTCACCCCGAGTCAGACTCGGGAACACCGCCCAGGAGGTTAATTGCCTCATTCTGAACAGCTGAAGTTTTCCAACGCCCTTAAACCTTTCTGGCTACTTCTGTAGCCGACACCCGATAATAACTGGTGTATTGTCTAAACAAGGCAGAAATGTATCTCCCGTCTGTGACAACACCCACAGATTTACCTGACTTCCTGTCACAGTATGTGTGAATGAGAGTTGGGGACCTTCGATTGTGAGCTCCTTCAGGCCAGGGACTAATGAATGTAAAATATGTGTAAGGTGCTGGGTAAATTGATGGCGCAATACAAGTATCTGTAATAAATAAATAATCACAGTTCACTTCCGCTTTAAAGTGATACTAAAGGTTCGATTTTTATTTATTTTTTAAATAACAAACATATCATACTTACCTCCACTTACAGTTCATTTTGCACAGAGTGGCCCCGAACACCGTTTTCTGGGGTCCCTCGGCGGCTCTCACGACTCCTCCCTGCATTAGATAACCCGCTAGGAGAAGCGCTCTCCCAGGGATTTACCTTGCGGGCGCGCTCCCTAGTCCACCTTTTGGCGTCCATAGCTGCCAAATGTGGGACCCGGCCCCGCCCCCGGCGCCCGCATCATTGGATTTGATTGACAGCAGCGGGAGCCAATGGCTGCGCTGCTATTAATCTATCCAATCAAGAGCCGGGAACCCCGGGGAAAGATGCATCGCGTCCTCGCCGTGGGACATTCCAGGGCTCAGGTAAGTAAAACGGGGGGGGGGGCGGTAACTATCAGATGTTTTTTCACCTTAATGCATAGCAGGCATTAGGGTGAAAAAACAGGAGGGTTACCACCCCTTTAAATACAGCAACATGACACGTCCCTTTAAATCCAGCAGAGCTAAACAATCCTGCCCGCTCACAATGGCTTTTCATACAATACGTTTTAATAAAAGTCTGAAAAGGTTGTGAGCGTGAAATGTATGTATCTCTTCTTGCATGCCAGAGCCCTTTCATCACGGCAGCTGTTTATTCGCGCAATATTCCGCTCATTATAATAAGCTATTTGTCCGTAAAATGCTGAGCGCCTTATCAGCAGCATGGCTGCTCTCCATATTTACTCGGATTCATTTAGTCATCCGGATGAATTCAGTTTTGCTGATGTGCGGGACCGCCGCGTGGTTTGAGTATGGCGGTTGAAGGAACAAGGAGACTTTTTTTTTCTTCATATGTAACGTCAGGGCAGCGAATCAGGAAGGAGTATTTTAATTTGTTTGTATTTCATCTCTCTAATCAAATGAAAAAAATAAAATCGAATTTCTTTATGGCAGAGATACGAGACGTTGATGTTCAGATGCTGGAGACATCCTTGTCTATATAGCTATATAGTCAGATACTCACATAGTGAATCATCTGGGAAGTGGTTGTACACCTCAGACATGAAATATGAACAAAGCACATCCCTCTGTAGTGTGTACCTGTCTCAATTAACCACTTACAGATCGGAAGATTTTCCTGATTAATGACCAGGCCATTTTTTGCGATATGGCACTGCGTCGCTTTAACTGACAATTGCGCGGTCGTGCAATGCTGTACCCAAACAAAGGGGCAGATCCACAGAGATCTGCACCGGCGCAGCGTATGGGAGATACGCTACGCCGCTGTAACTTACTTTGCCAGACTTCGAATCCTCAAAGATTTTGCGCCGTAAGTTACGGCGGTGTAGTCTATCTCTGGCGGCGTAACGGTGCGTAATTCAAATCGGCGATTAGGGGGAGATTTTCATTTAAATGAAGCGCGTCCCCGCGCCAAATGAACTGCGAATGCGCCGTCCCTAAATTTCCCGCCGTGCATTGCGCTAAATGACGTCGCTAGGACGTCATTTTTTTTAACATAGACGTGAATTACCTCCATTCTGATTCACGTACGACTTACGCGAAAAAAAAAATTCAAATTAAACGCGGGAACGACGGCCATACTTAACATGGCAAGTCTAACTATACGCCGCAAAACACCAGCTTTAACTTTACGCCGGAAAAAGTCGACTAGAGACGACGCAAAAGAATGCGACGGCCGCGCGTACGTTCGTGGATCGTCGGAAATAGCTAATTTGCATACTCGACGCGGAAAACAACGCAAACTCCACCCAGCGGACGCCGAAGTATTGCATCTAAGATCCGAAGGCGTACGAAGCCGTACGCCTGTCGGATCTAACCCAGATGCTGTCGTATCTTGGTTTGAGGATTCAAACTAAAGATACGACGCGGGTAATTTGAAAAGTACACCGGCGTATCAGTAGATACGCCGGCGTACTCGCTCTGTGGATCTGCCCCAAAATGTATGTATTTTTTATCCCCCACAAATAGAGCTTTCTTTTGGTGGCATTTGATCACCTTTGTGGTTTTAATTTTTTGCGCTATAAACAAAAAAGAGCGACAGTTTTGAAAAAAAAAAAAAATATATATATATATATATATATAACTTTTTGTAATGATAAATATCCCCCAAATTGTTTTTTTTTTTTAATTCTTCATCAGTTTAGGCCAATACATATTCTGCATATTTTGTGTTAAAAAAAAAAAGGGGGCAATAAGCGGCATATATTGATTGGTTTGGGCAAAAGTTATATGATTTTATATGATTTCTGTAATTTTTATGGCATTTTATTTTTTATTTTTCTAGTAATGGAAGTGATCTGCGATTTTTAGTGTGATTGTGTCATTGCGGCGGACGGATTGGACACTTTTGACCCATTTGTGGGACAATGACATTTATACAGCGACCAGTGCTATAAAAATGCACTGATTACTGTGTAAATGTCACAGGTAGGGAAGGGGTTAACACTAAGGGGGCGATCAAGGGGTTAAATGTGTTCCCTAGTTAGTGTTTCTTACTGTGGGGGGGATAGGACTGAGTGGGGGGGGGGAAACAGATCGCTGTTCCTACTTGCTATTCATACTTACTAGGAACAAATGATCTGTCTCCTCTCACACAAATCCCCGTTCTGGCTCTGGTGCCCGCGATAGCGAGTGCACCGCCCTCGCTAAGTATACGACGGGAAAGCCGCTACGGAAACGTCGTAAGAAGACTGCGTCGGGTCCGCGTACGTTCGTTAATTTGCGTATCTCGCTGATTTACATATTATTCAACGTAAATCAGCGGGAACGCCCCCGGCGCCATTTTCAAATTGAAAATAAGATCCGACAGTGTAACACAGTGTAACACTGTCGGATCTTAGCCATATCTATGCGTAACTGATTCTATGAATCAGACGCATAGATAGGACCAATGTAAGTCAGAGATACGACGGTGTATCTGTAGATACACCGTCGTATCTCTTTGTGAATCTGGCCCATATCTCTATTCTGTATCTAACTTCTATCCAAGGTGGAAGCTGTTGTCATATCTGACATGGATGTGATTGATTAGGACTGAGAAAACAGTGGTTAAGAAGACATAAAGGAAATGGATGAGAGTGCTGATAGGCATTAATCTGTCCAGTAATTACCACTAACCACAACCAGGGCCGGTGCTACCACTAGGCAAACTAGGCAGCCAACTAGGGCTCACTGATGCCTAGGGCACCTGGCCACTGTTCCTATTTTTTTCTCTCTGCAGCAAGCAACTAAGTCTCAGCATCAGCAGGCAGCCAACGCTCCGTTCACACATAGTGTCAGAGGCGCAGCAGTGATGGAGGACTGTGTCTGTGTCTCCACTCCCAAATGAATAGAAGCAAGCAAACATTCATTGATGGGCGCTGGTAGGCTGCATTTGATGGGTGCTGGTGAGGCTGTTTTTGATGGGTGCTGGTGAGGCTGCATTTGATGGGCGCTGGTGAGGCTGCATTTGATGGGCGCTGGTGAGGCTGCATTTGATGGGCGCTGGTGAGGCTGCATTTGATGGGCGCTGGTGAGGCTGCATTTGATGGGCGCTGGTAAGGCTGCATTTGATGGGCGCTGGTGAGGCTGCATTTGATGGGCGCTGGTAGGCTGCATTTGATGGGCGCTGGTAGGCTGCATTTGATGGGCGCTAGTGAGGCTGCATTTGATGGGTGCTGGCGAGGCTGTATTTGATGGGTGCTGGCGAGGCTGTATTTGATGGGTGCTGGTGAGGCTGCATTTGATGGGTGCTGGCGAGGCTGTATTTGATGGGTGCTAGTGAGGCTGCATTTGATGGGTGCTGGCGAGGCTATATTTGATGGGTGCTAGTGAGGCTTGCATTTGATGGGTGCTGGTAGACTGCATTTGATGGCTGCTGGTCAGGCTGCATTTGATGGGTGTTTCAAAAAGTTGGGGTATACATGGGCAGGGAAAAGGGGGTGGAGTCAGTAGTGGAGCAAGGGGGGGTGGGGTCGGCAAAATTAGGTTTCGCCTTGGGTGTCAAAAATCCTTGCACCAGCCCTGACCACAACCTAACCATCGGCTGTGCTAGGATCCTTGTAGTGCCCCTTGCGACTGGTGGTTAATTCAGTTCTGGCACTGGATACTACTGCATTATTTATAGTGATTGAGGATCCAAAACCCAAGTTGTCATTGTTCCCGTTCTACTCTTCTTATAGCTGGATTCACGTAGGGCGGCGTATGTTTTAGCCGGCGTAGCGTATCGTATTTACGCTACGCCGCCGCAAGTGCTGTATTCACAAAGCACTTGCCTCCTAAGTTACGGCGGCATAGCGTAAATGGGCTGGCGTAAGCACGCCTAATTCAAATTGTGAAGAGGTGGGCGTGTTTTATGTAAATAAACCATGACCCCACATAAATGACGTTTGGAACGAAAGGCGCATGTGCCGTCCGTGGACGTATCCCAGTGCGCATGCTCCAAATTACGCCGCAAGGACTTATTGGTTTCGACGTGAACGTAAATTACGTCCAGCCCCATTCACGGACGACTTACGCAAACGACGTAAAAATTTCTAAATTCAACGCGGGAACGACGTCCATATTTAACATTGGCTAGGCCAGCTTTTTGTTCGACTAACTGAATGCCTGAAAACGCCTTACGTAAACGGCGTATCTTTACTGCGACGGGCAAGCGTACGTTCGTGAATAGGCATATCTCGGTGATTTACGCATTCTAGGCGTAAATCAGCGTTCACGCCCCTAGCGGCCGGCCTAAGTAGAAAGCTAAGATACGACGGCGCAGGCCGTCGTATCTTAGCTAGATTTAAGTGTATCTCATTTTGAGAATACACTTAAAGATACGACGGCTTAGATTCAGAATTACGACGGCGTATCTACTGATACGCCGGCGTAACACTACCTGAATCTGGCTATTTGCCTACAGGTCACATCAGGATAAACACAGTCAATGACGAGGGGCCCCTCGGATTCCAGTGGTTACAGGCCAATTCCATTTGGGATCCAAACACCAGGACCCAGAAATCACCAGGGTCATGGGTTACAAGGTGCGTGGTCTCATCAGGGAGCCCATCTCACCACTTTATGTCTTTGCTCACCACATGTAGGATTATCCTCTGTTCCAAAGGAATAAAGATACTCCATCCATATGTTCCTTTAAAGCGGAGGTTCACCCAAATAACATGTATATAAGATCATATTCTTTATACTTCCAACATGTACAGTATGCCCTTTTTTTTTTTGGCTCTACATACCTTATTATGGCTATTTTCCACCCGGCTTCCCGGTACTCACTCCCGCGGTAGTAGGCGTTTCTATGCAGAGGCGCAATGTCACCTGGGACTTCCCCCAGATGATTGACGTCCTTGAGAAAAAGTTCCCCCCCGCGCCTCCTATTGCGTAGGCGTGTCACGAGAGTCACGGAGTTTCCGCAAGTCAGCTCTACACGGCTCCTAGTTGGTGCGCAGGTGCCGTGCAGATCTGACTTTTTTGCTCAATGGAGAATGTCAGTTTTTTTTTTTTTTTTTTTTAACCACTTGGTAACCGCCCTATAGACAATATACGTCTACAGGGCGGGTGGTTAACTCTAGGAGGGCGTCAATGTACGTCCTCCCAGAGTCCGTCTCCCGCGCGTCCCCTGGGACGCGCACACGGGAACATCCGTGACCGCCGGGTCCAGAGGACCCGGCCGATCACGAATCGCGGTAAACGGCCGCTGATAGCGGCCGTTTACCATGTGATCGCTCCGTCCAATAACGGAGCGATCACATGTAAACAAACCGGCGTCTTTTGATGACGCCGGTTCCTCCCTCCTCTCTCTGTACCGAGCGGTACAGTGTGAGAGGGGGGAGCGCGGGTGTCAGCAGCGCTGTGGATGGATCTGTGACTATTGCAGTCACAGATCCATCCATCCCTGCTCAGCCATCCCTGAAACCCCCTGCAATACCCCCCCTTACAATACTCTGCAATACTCTGCATACCCCCTACAATACTCTGCATACCCCCTACAATACTCTGCATACCCCCTACAATACTCTGCAATACTCTGCATACCCCCTACAATACTCTGCAATACTCTGCATACCCCCTACAATACTCTGCAATACTCTGCATACCCCCTACAATACTCTGCAATACTCTGCATACCCCCTACAATACTCTGCAATACTGTGCAATACACTCTGCAATACCCCCCCTACAATACTCTGCATACCCCCGGCAATACTCTGCATACCCCCCTGCGCAATACTCTGCATACCCCCCTGCGCAATACTCTGCATACCCCCCTGCGCAATACTCTGCATACCCCCCCCTGCGCAATACTCTGCATACCCCCCCCTGCGCAATACTCTGCATATCCCCCTGCGCAATACTCTGCATACCCCCCCTACGAAATACTCTGCATACCCCCCACCTGCGAAATACTCTGCATACCCCCCACCTGCGAAATACTCTGCATACCCCCCCTGCGCAATACTCTGCATACCTCCCCTGCGCAATACTCTGCATACCCCCCTTCGCAATACTCTGCATACCCCCCTGCGAAATACTCTGCATACCCCCCTGCGAAATACTCTGCATACCCCCCTGCGAAATACTCTGCATACCACCCCCTGCGCAATACTCTGCATACCCCCCTGCGCAATACTCTGCATACCCCCCTGCGCAATACTCTGCATACCCCCTGCGCAATACTCTGCATACCCCCTGCGCAATACTCTGCATTGCTCCCCGGCAATACTCTGCATTGCTCCCCGGCAATACTCTGCATTGCTCCCCGGCAATACTCTGCATTGCTCCCCGGCAATACTCTGCATTGCTCCCCGGCAATACTCTGCATTGCTCCCCGGCAATACTCTGCAATACCCCTGCACAATTACTCTGCGCAATTACTCTGCAATACCCCCGCACCAATACTCTGCAATACCCCCGCACCAATACTCTGCAATACCCCCGCACCAATACTCTGCAATACCCCCGCACCAATACTCTGCAATACCCCCGCACCAATACTCTGCAATACCCCCGCACCAATACTCTGCAATACCCCAACACCAATACTCTGCAATACCCCCGCACCAATACTCTGCAATACCCCCGCACCAATACTCTGCAATACCCCCGCACCAATACTCTGCAATACCCCCGCACCAATACTCTGCAATACCCCCGCACCAATACTCGGCAATACCCCCGCACCAATACTCTGCAATTCCCCAACACCAATACTCTGCAATACCCCAACACCAATACTCTGCAATACCCCAACACCAATACTCTGCAATACCCCAACACCAATACTCTGCAATTCCCCAACACCAATACTCTGCAATACCCCGGCTAATACTCTGCAGTACCCAGAAAATACTCTGGGAAAAAAATGCGTTTTAACCACTTCCCGCCCGCCGGCCGTCATGACGTCCTTGACTTTGTGCAGGGATATCTAAATGATGCCTGCAGCTACAGACATCATTCAGATATCATTTTTTTCAGCCGGCGATTCCCTACACCGTAAGAACAATCATGTCGGCTGTTCCGCCTCTTGATCGTTCTTACGGGAGGCGAAAGGGGACGTCTCCCCTCCCTTCTCCCTCTGGTGCCTCTTCTGACTCACCGCTACGATCGAAACCAGGATCGTTTTATTTTTTTTAATTTTTTTTCAGGCTTCCCAGCCTAGAGGTGAGATGTGGGGTCTTATTGACCCCACATCTCACTGTAAAGAGGACCTGTCATGCTATATTCCTATTACAAGGGATGTTTACATTCCTTGTAATAGGAATAAAAGTGATCAAAACATTTATTTTTGGGGAAAAAACGTATCAAACTAAAATAAATAAAGTGAAATGAACAATAAAAATATTTTTTTTTTTTAAAGCGCCCCTGTTCCTGCGTGCTCGTATACAGAAGCGACCGCACACGTAAGTCCCGCCCACATATGAAAACGGTGTTCAAACCACACATGTGAGGTATCGCTGCGAACGTTGGAGCAAGAGCAATACTTTTGGCCCTAGAGCTCTTCTCCAACTAAAAAGATGTAACCAGTAAAAATATTTAAAGCGTCGCCTATGGGGATTTTTAAGTAGCGAAGTTTGGCGCCATTCCACAAGCGTGTGCAATATTGAAGGGTGACATGTTGGGTATCTATTGACTCGGCGTAACTTCATCTTTCATATTATGCAAAAACATTGGGCTAACTTTAATGTTTTTTTTTTTTTAAAAGCACAAAACCGTTTTATTTCCAAAAAAACGCATTCGAACAATTGCTGCGAAAATAACGTGCGCGATAAAAAGTTGCAACGACCGCCATTGTATTCTCTAGGGTTTTTGCTAAAAAAGCATATATAATGTTTTGGGGTTCTATGCAATTTTCTAGCAAATAAATGATGATTTTTCCATGTAGGAGAGAAATGTCAGAATTGGTCTGGGTGCTCCAGAACGCCTGATGGTGCTCCCTGCATGTTGGGCCTCTGTATGTGGCCACGCTGTGTAAAAGTCTCACACATTTGGTATCGGCATACTCGGGAGGAATAGCAGAATGTGTTTTGGGGTGTAATTAGTGTTATGCATATGCTGTGTGTGAGAAATAACCGGCGAATATGAACATTTTGTGAAAAAAAAAAAAAAAAAAAAAAAAATCTTGATTTTGCAAAGAATTGTGGGAAAAAATTACAACTTCTAAAAACTCACCATGCCTCTTTCTAAATACCTTGGAATGTCTTCTTTCCAAAAAGGGGTCATTTGGGGGGTATTTGTACTTTTCTGGCATGTTAGGGTCTCAAGAAATGAGAGAGGCTGTCAGTACATCGGGTGTGATCAAATTGATCAATTTTCAGTAATTGGTACCATAGCTTGTAGACCCTATAACTTTCACCCAGACTAAATAATATCCAAATTTTTTTTTTTTTTTTACCAAAGATATGTAGCAGTATACATTTTAGGCCAAATTTATGAAGAAAAATTCATTTTTTGCAAAATTTTATAATAGAAATGAAAAAAAAATCCTTTTTTTACAAAATTTTCGTTCTTTTTTCATTATTAGCGGAAAAAATAAAAACCGCAGAGGTGATCATATACCACCAAAAGAAAGCTCTATTTGTGGGAAAAAAAGGACAAAAATTTCATTTGGTTACAGTGTTGTATGACTGAGTTATTGTCATTCAAAATGTGAGAGCACCGAAAGCTGAAAATTGGTCTGGTTATTAAGGGTGTTTAAGTGCCCAGTTGTCAAGTGGTTAAAGAATCAGACAGAACAGACATTTTAGATTCATATATTAAATAAAAAATAAATAAATAAATAAATATATATATATATATATATATATATATATATATATATATACACCATATATCTATATCTATATCTATATATATATATATACTATATATATATATATATATATATATATATATATATATATATATATATATATATATATTTTTTTTTTAATATATGAATCTAAAATGTCTGTTCTGGCTGGTTCTCTTAAAAACCAGCCAGAACAGACATTTTAGATTCATATATTTAAAAAAAAAAAATATATATATATATATATATATATATATAGATATACTGTATATATATATATCTATATCTATATACCGTATATATAAATATATATATATATATATATATATATATATATATATATATATATATATATACCGTATATCTATATATATATATCTATATATATATATATATATATATATATATATATATTTTTTTTTTTCATTATTTTTTTTTTATTTAATATATGAATCTAAAGTTTCTGTTCTGGCTGGTTCTCTTAAAAACCAGCCAGAACAGACGTTTTAGATTCATATATTTAAAAAATATATATATATATACCATATATATATATATATATATACATATATATATATATATATATATATATATATATTTTTATTATTATTATTTTTTTATTTAATATATGAATCTAAAATGTCTGTTCTGGCTGGTTCTCTTAAAAACCAGCCAGAACAGACATTTTAGATTCATATATTAGGGAAAAAATAAAATAAAAAAATATATATATATATATATATATATATATATATATATATATACCATATATACTATATATATTTATATATATATATATATTTTTGTATTATTATTATTTTTTTATTTAATATATGAATCTAAAGTTTCTGTTCTGGCTGGTTCTCTTAAAAACCAGCCAGAACAGACATTTTAGATTCATATATTATATAAAATATATATATATATATATATATATATATATATATATATATATATATATATATATTTTTTTTTATTATTTTTTTATTTAATATATGAATCTAAAATGTCTGTTCTGGCTGGTTCTCTTAAAAACAAAAAAACAAAAAAACCTGACATTCTCCATTGAGCAAAAAAGTAGCCCGTCCTCATTCCTCTTATGTGATTAGTGCCATTTGTCAGGACCGATTTGGCATTGTCCCCTCTGGATTCCAGGCACGCTCCATAGACATGATGTTTCACCTATTTTACCGTACTAACAACTACAGACATCTCTGCCAAAAATCCCCCCCAATTACTTTAAATAATCAATGCAACTCAATTACTGACCTCCAACTAAAATGTCCCCCCCCCCCCACCATGATATAGAGCTGAATGTACAGATTGATATGCAGGCTGCGACTCATGTCAGGAGTGACCTTGAAAGGATGGCTGCAATTATGTTAAAAGAGTCGTCTAATTCCGCCAGGAACTCTTTGTCACGGTTTAAATACACTGGCGGGACTCGCAACGCAATATTGCTAATTGCCTTTAAAACAAACAGTCGATAGATAGAGTATGGCGGTGGGAAGAAATGATTTGTAGATCCATTTTATCTGCAATTTTGCTTAGGATGCATTTAAAGGGGATGCTATTTATTATTATATATAATTATATATATATTACTCCCTAATTATATTCATTATTTACTGTAGCATTGGTATAAATGAGTATCGGTACACTAAAGTTAATTTCAGGGCACAGATATGCAATATATTACCCACTGAGGTTGTTCAGAGTAAATCGATACCCAACATGTCAAGCTTTAACCACCTCAATACCGGGCACTTTCACCCCCTTCCTGCCCAAGCCATTTTTCAGCTTTCAGCGCTGTCGCACTTTGAAGGACAATTGCGCGGTCGTGCAACACTGTACACAAATTCATTTTTAATCATTTTGTTCACACAAATTGAACTTTCTTTTAATGGTATTTAATCACTGTTGGGTTTTTTATTTTTTACCAAAAAAAAGAAAGAAAAAAAGACTGAAAACGTTGTAAAAAAAAAAAAGGTTTTCTTAGTTTCTGTCAGTAAATTTCTCCAGATCTCAGTTTGACGTGGGATGTGCTGGACAAAAAGTCTGATCCATGGAGGCCCCACCTTGCAATTTACAAGGCTTAAGGTATCTGCTACTGATGGCTCGACGCTAGATACCACATCATACCTTCAGAGGTCTAGTGGAGTCCATGACTTGGCGGGTTATGGTGGGTTGTCATAATGCTATGGTTGATGCCTACCAGTGACATACCTAGTATGTTGATGGCCTTCAAGTGGTTATACTGGGATGATGCCAGCACCTGCAGGCATCACCCCAGTACTGTTTTATAGAGCCGACAGTCAGTTCTCTTGTCAAAGCAATCCTAGCAGCTAAATAGCCCCTGGATTGCTTTTACAAGCAGTGGGAGGGGATGTCTCCCCTCTCCTGCCACCTTCTACAGCTTTACCAGGATCTTCCATCCCACTGAGAGTCCCGATTAACCAGCTGGAATTATCGCCAGCTGAATACAGAGCCACACAAAGACCGGATCAGTTTTGTTCAGCTTTGGGCTATGGTAACCCAGAAGCGGTGACCTGCTTTTACTTTATCTAGATGTAAACAGCGGCATTTTAAAAATATCAAAAGCATTGGAACATACAGATCTTAGTGTGATCAAAAGATTTTAAGGGCGGAGGAGGGATTTGGGGTCTTATAGACCTCAGATCTCTCCATAAAGAGGACCTGTCACATGCCTATTGCTGTCACAATGATGTTTACATTCCCTTTCACAGCAATGAAAGTGCTAAAAAATATATAAATCGACAGTGTAAAAGAAAAATATATATAAAAAAAATGGTCTGCGTGCCCTCGTGCTGACGCACAAAGACAACCGCACGTGTTGGTCCTGCATGCACGCAAACAGCGATTGTCCCACACATGTGAGGTATCAGCATGAACATCAGATCATGGGCAGTAATTCTAGAACCAGTCCTCCTCTGTGAATCTAAAGTGGTACCCTGTACTTTAAAAGCGTCGCCTATGGATAGTAAAATTTACATCGTTTGTTGCCATTACACGGGCATGCAAAATTGTAAAGCGTGACATGTTTGGTATCTATTTACTCAGCGTAACATCATCTTTTATATTTTACCAAAAATTGGGTTAAGTATTTTTTTTTGCATTAAAATTAAAAAAAGTATGCTTTATGGAGTGTAACTTTACACCGGCGTATGTCTTACGTAAACGACGTATCTTGCTACGCCGGGCGCACGTACGTTCGTGAATCGGCGTATCTAGCTCATTAGCATATTCGACACGGAAATCTACGGAAGCGCCACCTAGCGGCCAGCGTAAATAAGATACGTCCGTGTAGGAGACTTAAGCCGCTCGTATCTTAGCCGAATTTATGCGTAACTGATTCTAAGAATCAGCCGCATAGATACGACGGCTCTCATTCGGACTTACGACGGTGTAAGAGACTTAAGCCGCTCGTATCTTAGCCGAATTTATGCGTAACTGATTCTAAGAATCAGCTGCATAGATATGACGGCTCTCATTCGGACTTACAACGGTGTAAATGGCGCTACGCCGTTGTAAGTCCTTTGAGAATCTGGGCCTATATCTATATATCTTATGATGAGATATTTTCCTTGCTAGTAATTCTGTTTGCTGTGATATGTTTTAGTGATAACCTCTCATTTCTATGTAATATTACTCATCACCCGTCCTCAGTGCTTGGCCTCGGTTTAGGTTCCATACACAGGGCTCTTCATACATAAAGAATTACCTGGGGCTTCATTCCAGCTCTGAATTTAATTTGACATAATGAGTCCTGTGCAGATTAGGCAGCGAAGGGTGATCTGGGCTGAACTATTTTAAGCTCTCTGTAATGGACTGAGTTACGGGGATGGACCTGATTGACCAAACCTACTGAACACTGACAACATTACATAGAAAGATTACCATGTGTGTATATATGAGTCTGTTGGAAAAGCTGACCTCCGGTCTTCCCTTCAGTCATGCACCGTTGTACAGCTTCCTTTTCTTTCCTGAAATGTATTACTCTGATCACACTGCACACTGTGAGCTTTTCACTAGGGTTGTCCCGATACCACTTTTTTAGGACCGAGTACAAGTACCGATACTTTTTTCAAGTACTCGCCGATACCGAATACCGATACTTTTTTTATATGTGTCCCCAAATGCAGCCTTGTCCCCCACGAATGCAGCCATGTCCCCCACATATGCAGCCATGTCCCCCACATATGCAGCCATGTCCCCCACATATGCAGCCATGTCCCCCATATATGCAGCCATGTCCCCCCACATATGCAGCCATGTCTCCCCTTACCTAGATGCCGCCGCCTAGTTAATCAGCGTGCGGGGAACATTACAGCTTTCATTTGAATAGCTGTCTGTTCCACGCCGCGTATAGACACTCCCCCTTGCTCAGGATTTGACGGGTGATCTGCACTTTGATAGACAGATCACCAGTCCAATCCCGAGCAAGTGGGAGTGTCTATACGCGGTGCGGCGGGGAACAGACAGCTATTCAAATGAAAGCTGTAATGTTCCCTGCACGCTGATTAAATAGGCGGCGGGGGGCGTTGCGGTATGCGGCAGCATTGCGGCGACGGCGGCGGCGGGGGGGGGCTAATATCGGATCTGGCATCGGGGGCATTTGCGGGAGTACAAGTACTTCCGCAAATGCTCAGTATCGGTCCCGATACTGGTATCGGTATCGGGACAGCCCTACTTTTCACCATGTGCATTAGAAGCTTCAGCAAGTCCGGTGGAGCCCACCTCAGAGTTGAAGGTTTCGATTTTCCAGTCTAGTCCAAACACAGGATGGCGTTTCCTCCATGTAGCATCTTGGAGAGATCAGTTCCTCCCTTGGCCACCTTGTTTCGTTGGGAACCAAATTTCTTGTTTTGCCTGCCGTACTGGTGGCTCATTCACCATCAATGGGTTGATCCACCAAAACACATCTAATGCCGCGTACAGACGGTCGTTTTTTGTGATGAAATAAAATGTCATTTTTAAAAACGTAATTTAAAATGACCGTGTGTGGGGAAAACTTCGTTTTATGTCTTCTGAAAATCGTAAAGAAAAAAATTCGAGCATGCTTCAATTTTTTATGTCATTTTTCAAAACGTCATTTTTTGTGTCATAAAAAATCACCGTGTGTAGCTAAAACGACGTTTAAAACGATGTTTTTAAACCCGCGCATACTCAGAAGCAAGGTATGAAGCGAGCTTCGATGGAAAAGAGTGCTGAACGTAACCGCGCTTTGCTAGAGCATTTTGAAAAAACGATGGTGTGTAGGAAATGCGTTTTTTAAAATGAAGTTTCAAAAACGTCGTTTTTTTTCATCACAAAAAACAACGTTTTATTTAATCAAAAAACAAAAAACGACTGTCTGTACGTGGCATAATACTAGAGAGACATTCCACCTGACATTCTCTTCTGTCTCTATTGGTGAGATCTCTGCATTACATTCCTAGGTCTGCAAACCCAATGGCCCATTATGAGGGGTTTCCACCATCCCTGTTGGATGACTCTTCATCAGGGATACTTGAAACAATCACAAAAGCTTCAATTTATCATAACAAGATATAAGTTACAAGAAATCCCTAACAACCAGAACCGGTAAAACCGGGTCATGAGGGAAAAACAATATGTTAAGCAAACATGATCAAGGAGATTTTGAGTATTCACTATTGTGGTTTTGTTTTTCTAAGCATGTGCCATTAGTCATATGAATGATGATTTATCTTTGTCAATATCCTGAAATACCTTTTTATATGCCCCTATATATGAACTACTTCCATCTATGGATGTTGAATTGTATCTTTCCTTGATCATTTTGACATGGTAGATAATTTTTGATAGATAAGATTTACATAGAGGCCCATGTAAAGATGACATCTAAAAAAAAAAAAAAATTTGTATTTAAACTTTTCATTACCATGTTGATTAGGGTGAGGGAGGAACCCAAAAAGGCCAAATATAAATTAAGAGAACAAAAAACACACACATATATATATATATATAAATATATATATATATAAATATATATATATATATATATATATATATATATATATATATATATATATATATATATACACAACATTTATAAATATATATCTATATCTATATCTATATCTATCTATATATATATATATATATATATATATATATATATATATATATAAAAACATATATCTATATACAGGCATACCCCACTTTTAAGTACACAATAGGGTTTATTTACTAAAGCTGGAAAGCACAGAAACCAATGAGCTTCCAGGTTTTATTACCAGGCTTAATTGAACAAGCTGGACTCATTGGTTTCTATGCAGAAGTGAGCCTGATATTGCGATTTCCAGCGTTAGTGAATAAACCCCATTGTGTACTTAAAAGCGGGGTATGCCTGTATATATATATCTACAGAGTGGACCATTTCTATGGATACACCTTAATAAAATGGGAATGGTTGGTGATATTAACTTCCTGTTTGTGGCACATTAGTATATGTGAGGGGGGAAACTGTTCAAGATGGGTGGTGGCCATTTTGAAGTCGGCCATTTTGAATCCAACTTTTGTTTTTTCAATAGGAAGAGGGTCACGTGACACATCAAACTTATTGGGAATTTCACAATAAAAACAATGGTGTGCTTGGTTTTAACGTAACTTTATTCTTTCATGAGTTATTTACAAGTTTCTGACCACTTATAAAATGTGTTCAATGTGCTCTCCAGTGACATGCGGCGAGTGCTACGCTGTGGGCTCTTGCTGAATGAAGCTAGGACAGCCACTGATGTTTCTTCGTTAGACCCCTTTCACACTGGATACACCTATAGCAGAGCATTAAAATCGCGGTAAAACACTGCTATTTTACCACGATTTTAACGCTCCGCTATAGGCTATACGCTATAGGCGTATCGTAAACATACAATGCAATGCAATACACAAATCAGAACATCCCCAGAAATGTTATTTCCCGAAATTGAAAATTGAAAATCTCTGCAATAGGTACCGTATATAATTTTTATCCCCAGGGGTTAAATACTAATCGAACCGATGGACCACTGACCGATCGGTCCAAACCGATGGTTAGTACAGAAAGCTTCGGTTCAAAACCCGCGCATGCACAGAATCAAGTCGACGCATGCTTGGAAGCATTGAACTTCATTTTATTCAGCACGTCGTGTGTTTGACGTCACCGCGTTCTGACCCGATCGGTTTTTGGAACGATGGTGTGTACGCACATCAGACCATCAGGCCACTTCAGCGGTGAACCGATGGAAATGGCCCGTCGGACCATTCTCATCGGTGTGGAATGACCATGTGTACAAGGCCTTAGTGTCATCTATAAGGCCTTGTACACACGAGCGAACATGTCTGCTGAAACTGGTCCGTGGACCAGTTTCCGCGGACATGTTCGGTCGTCTGTACGGCCGACCGGACAATTTTTCGGCGGATCGGACAGGTTTCCAGCGGATAAATGTTTCTTAGCATGCTAAGAAACATGTCCGCTGGAACCATTTTCGCCGGACATGTCCGATGGTCAGTATGACTCATCGTACATGTCCGCTCGCCCGAGAACCCACGCATGACGTCGAAGTGATTCGACGCATGCGCGGAAGCATTGAACTTCCGTGTCAGAGAACGTCGGTGTCGTATACGTCACCGCGTTCTCTGTCCGCGCGGATTTTGGTTTGATGGTGTGTACAACCATCAGACCAAAATCTGCTAGCGGACATGTTCGATGAAAACAGTCCGCGGACTGTTTTCATCGGACAGATCCGCTCGTGTGTACAAGGCCTTAGTGTCCATCAATGCCACTTATCAGTGGCACTCAGTGCCCATCAGTGCTGCCGGTCAGTGCCCATCAATGCCGCCTATCAGTGCCCTTCAGTGCCACCTGTCAGTACCCATCAGTGCTAACTATCGGTGCCCATCAGTGCTGCATATCAGTGCCGCCTATTAGTGCCCATCAATTCTACATATCAGTGCCTCCTCATCAGTGCCAACTCATCAGTGCCCATTGGTGCCACCTCATCAGTGCCTATCAGTGAAGGAGAAAACTAAATTTTATAACAGAAACAAAGTAAAACTAAATTTCTTTCAAAAATGTCGTTTGTTTAGCAAAAAATAAAAACCGCAGAGGTGATCAAATACCACCAACGGAAAGCTCTATTTGAGGGAAGCAAATTATAAAAATGTAGTTTGGGTACAGTGTAGCACGACCGCGCAATTGTCATTTAAAATGCGACAGCGCTGAAAGCTCAAAATTGACCTGGGCAGGAAGGGGTGAAAGGGCCTGGTATTGAAGTGGTTAACAAAAGTGGAATTACACTTTAAGACTGAAAATTTTAGATTCTTGCACTATTATCGTCTCGGAGTTGTTTTTTTAATGACCCAAATCTTACGGTAAAAGGCGACATTATGTGAGATGGATTACGGAAAATTGAGTTAAAAGCGGAGTTATTCCTTTGAGGTCTTCCTGAGCCGTTTTCACCTCCTACCTCCTTGTAACTGTACACTATTTATCTGCATTATACTGTACTAGCAGCACACTTCCACCGCTGGGCTTTCTGTATAATGTGTTTTTCTGCTTGTAATGTGCTGATTGCCATTGGTGTAAATATTATTATCATTGCAATTATGTGTAATGTGATTTTGTATACGGTCATACAATATATATGGACTGTGAAGAGGTTTTGCATTACTGTAGACTGTTTACTGAGAGAATGAGAGGAGAGAGCACTTCCGTTCATTAACTATATTATCCTTGTAGGAAGCAGATGTTTGGAGGCAATGCTTTACAACCTGATCTTTTTTAAGTACTATGAGATAAATTATTTATATTTAAAGTGATTCTCAGGCTCGGTTCAAATATATGCGAATTGGACGCGTATTGAACCGGATTATGGAGCCAGTTCACATATGTCCAGGCCGGCCGCAGTCCGTTTTTTGAGGCCAGGTTCACACCTATGCGAATTGAGTGTGGCTTAAACCGCATCCAATTCGCAGGACATTTCAAAATACATTGTTTTCAATGAGGCTGGTTCACATATGTGCGATGCATTCGCACTGCGCATTGCCTCCAAACCGTGTGCGGTTTTTATGTCTTGCGGTGCGGCTCAGGTGCAAATTCAGTCCCATTATCTTCTATGGGTACGCATCTAATTCGCAGATGTGTTCAGTTCTCTTCAGGAATTTCTCTCATTCAGCTCAATACACTTCTCCCCCACTCTCCTCTCACCCGTTACTTCTCCCAGGTCTCCAAATTCGCATCTAAAACGTTGCTAATCTGCTGAACACTTCTCTTATCTCTCTGCAGAGATAAGAGAGCTAAAATTCGCACCGCACTAGTGTGATTCTGGCCTAAAAAGAGCCCTGCACATTTTTCAGTCTGGTTTAGGTTGCGATTTCAAGTAAAAATTTGCACCTGAATCGCACCTGGAGCAGTGAACGAACCCACACCGGACTCCATTTAAAAATCGCAATTAAACCGATATATGTGAACCGAGCCTAAGACCCCTTTCACACTGGAGGCATTTTTCACAGCGATTTAGCGCTAAAAATAGCACCTGTAAAGCGCCTGAGAAAAGGCCTCAGCTGCAAACCCAGTGTGAAAATCAGAGTGCTTTCACACTGGGGCGCTGTGCTGGCAGGGCGTCAAGAAAAGTTCTGCCAAGGAGCTGCGGTGGCTCAATGCGATTGGCACTGCGCTGACAAGCCATTCACCTCTGCAGCTAGGGGTTCGGATCCCGGTCTCAGCTACATGTGAATTGAGTTTGGTGGTCTCAGCCTGGCTCCCGGTGGGTGTGCTATGCGAGGTAAGCCTGCGCTTAGTACGCCCACCCCCCCCCCCCACACAAAAACCACCACACTTACACACGCACTCGAAATTGGGTTAACATGCACGCACTTTGACCACGCGGTCTCTAAAAAGAGAGGCGAAGGACTAACGGGGCTGGTTGAGCGGGCAAATCCTCTCACTCCCTTATAGGGAGCCCCTCTGCCCTGTTGGGCTTCAAAGCGGAGCAGGTAGGGCGGGCTGTGTGGGAGGACCCCCTCACACACCTGCCATTGCCTGCCTACTCCCAACTCCTGCAGTCTGGCTCCTCTCTCGAGTACACAAAATACACTTAAAAAAAAAAAGTTCTGCCGGCATCTTCTTTGCAGCGCTTTAGGAGCGGTGAACTCACCGCTCCTAAAGCTCCCCTACCCATTGAAATCAATGCACATTCGAACTGCCGGCCGCTAGTGGGTGTTAAATGCGCCCCGCTAGTGGCCGAAAAGCGAAGCAAAAACAACGTTAAACGCTGCTAAAAATAGCACTCTAAACCTGCATGTTATACTTTCCTGCTTTGTGGTTTTCCTGCCTAGATCCTCCCCAGACAGCAAGCTATTAAGCTGCAAGATTGAAAATGACTTTCTAACCTATTGCTAGACTTGCCAGGCTTGACAAGTTTGTTGAACAATTGCAGCAAGTCCGCATTGCATGACTCCGGATCAACTTTCTTTGCAAACATTCTGCAAGTCTGCTGCAAGTTCTGGTTCAGTTGTATTGCGCAATAGTCATCCCACCACAGGGGGTCACTGTGGCTGAATTTTCATGCTCTAGACTTGCAGAGCTCTTGCTGTAGACTCACCACTGCAACTTTGCTCTTGCTGGAGACTTGCCACAAATTTGAAAAGTGTCAACAAGAACCTGTGCTTCAAGTGTACAACTTGCCAGTGAAAATGTGCAGCAAGTGAACAGACTTACAATTTAACACTGTGGCAAGTTAGCCTTGCTATTTGAGTCCTCTCCTGAGGTTCCCCGCCGGTGTCTTGTCGATAAATGCTGTCTGTTTTCTTTAGCTCTCTCCATAGGAGACAGCGGCGCTGGACAAGCCCCTCCCCGCTCAGTGAGCAGAGAGGGACTTGTCATCCGCTGGCTCAGCGGAGATCTGCGGAGAGATCTCCCGCTGAGCTGGCGGACCGCTGAAAGCAGATCCGTCCCCGTGTGAAAGGGGCCTTTGTTTTTCCTTTATGTTCCCCTCTCCTGTGGGGCTTAGGTCAGTATAGTTCCGCTCAGGATGACATGTCGGGTAATTAAGGAAATTATGGAGAAACAAGGAGCCTCTATGGTGAAGTATGTACGGCTTAGTAATTTATTGGTAGCAGAACAACATAATAGAGGTACTCACATTTAAAAAGTTTACAAACGTGTAAAACAAAGCGAGCAGCGAGCTTGCCTCAAAGACGTCACTTCCGGTGTCCGTATGTTCCTATGTTCCTACGCGTGTCGTCACAGTCACGTGACTTCATCAGGGAAACTGATATATCAGTGTAGTTATGTATTGTTAGAAAGTGAAAGTTGCGCAAAGCTTTTGTTAAAGATTCAAATGGTCAGTGGATAGCACCATATCCTCACTGTGTCCTTACCTCAGGTTAAGGTTTCTCAATTAGGGTCCCTCCAGACGTTGCTAGGGGTTCCTTAGGCAATGAGCAATTTTTGCCTCTCAGATAAGTTCCCACTGACACCATTGATCTTTTTAGATATCTGTAAGGGGGTAATTCTTCCCAATGACCACAAGTGTAAGGAGCATTCTTCCCACTGACCAGCGCACTAATGTATCATTATTTCAAGGGTTCCTCTGTGTTGAAAAGGTTGAGAAATGTTGGGTTGGGGTCGTCTCACGGCCTTCGTCCAAATTTATTCCATCTTCATAGAGTTAGTTTGGTTTTACTTTGTTTGCTTTTATTTCTGCTTTTTTCTTTCAATCCAAGTCATACTGGTAGTTAAATCAGTTTCCACCCAAACTGAGCCAATTTAGAACTAGGGTGGACATTAGATTGGCACTCAACTAGAGTCAGAACTGAAGTTTTCTATAGTGCCCGTCTACATCCTTTTTTTCTGTGTATGGATATCTCAGATATTTATTTGGCATTGTAATAGCAATTTAACAATTTTATTGTGCTCAGACCTAACAGGATATAACAAGTATGTTTTTGGTCAATTTTAGGAGGATCTCCCGGTGTTTGAAAATTTTCTACAAAGGATCGCAAGGAAACCAAGTCCAGACAGATTCTATGGGTTAATGGGAAAAAGGAATAATGGTAAGATTGCCCTTTGCTGTATTTATTCATTTACTTTTTTAAATGTATGAGAAATCTGGAGCCATTATTGCTGGCCTCCTTTTGAAAACGCTAGCTGCCTGGCTGTGTCTGAGTCACTGAGAAGCATGCGCCAAATAAAAGTCAAAGAAGTCTGCATGATTTGGACAGTGATTCGATTTGGGGCTGAAAGGACAAGTCAGAGTCCAGGATTATACCTAGTATCCTGGCATGCAGGGCAGGACTGATGGTTGTTTTATTGATCTTGATGAAATCAGGGCAGGGGGCACGGGCCGGAGGAAAAATTATGAGCTCAGTCTTAGAAAGATTGAGTTTGAGGAAGTGGTGTGACATCGATGCTGATATGTCAGTTACCCTGTTTCCCCCAAAATAAGACCTACCCTGAAAATAAGACCTAGCATTATTTTCCAGGAGGTCTGCAATATAAGCCTTAGGGTCCTTTCACACGTGCGGACCGTTTTTTAGATCAGTTTTGTATCATCAGTTGATCCGTTTTTTCATCCGTTTTTCATCAGTTGTCATCCGTTTTTCATCTATTTTCATCCGTTTTTCATCAGTTTTTCATCAGTTTTTCATCAGTTTTTCATCGGTTTTTCATCGGTTTTTTCATCTGTTTTTTTTTTTGTTAGAACTTTATTTTTATTACATATTTTGATGAAAAACGGATGTTAGCGGATCGGATGTTAAACGGATCGTCCGCTAACATCCGTTTTTCGTCCGTTCCGTTTTTTTGACGGAAGAAAAATAGGGTTTCTTCCGTTCAGAAAAACGGAGCTTGACGGAGACGGATGTAAACGGATGTTAGCGGATGGTTATCCGCTAACGTCCGCTATCCCATAGGAAAGCATTGTAGTCCGTTTTTCATCCGAAAACGGACGGATGAAAAACGGACGACGGTCCGCACGTGTGAAAGGACCCTTACCCTGAAAATAAGCCCTAGTTAAAAATGCTTGTAAAATCCTATAATCCACTCTATTATAGTAGTATATAATGTACAATGTGTGCGTTTCTGTAATATAATTGCGGGGGAAGAGAGCTCCGGCGGGTAACAGAAGCACAGAGCATCTCTATAACAAAGGTATCTGGCACAATTATATTACCGAAACACACACATTGTACATTATATAATACTGTAATAGAGTGGATTATAGGATTTTACAAGCATTTTAACTCAGTTCACACTGGGGATTCCTGACAGACAGGGAGAGAGAGGGGGAGAGAAGACATCACATTACATAGTAAGACCTACCCCGAAAATAAGCCCTACTGTGTCTTTTGTTGGCATAATTAATATAAGACCCGGGCTTATTTTCGGAGAAACACGGGTAGTAAGTTAGTAATGTGAGAGGAGACTGAAGGAGTGAGGTGAGGAGTAGAGAGATATATGTGCGTGGCCTCGGCATAAAGGAGCCATGGGAGTTTATTCATTGACCAAGGGAGGAGGTGTAAATGGAGAAGATGAGGGGTCCGAGGACAGAACCTTGAGGTATCCCTACAGAAAGAGAAAGTGGAGAGGAGGAAACAGAGTAATAAATAACACAGAGGGAGCCCTGTGATAAGTAGGAGGAGAACTAGGAGAGAGCAGAGTCTTGAAGGTCAAAAGAGTGGAGTTTTTTTTTGAGGAGGGGGTGGTCAACAGTATCAAAGGCTACAGAGAAGTTTAGTAGTATGAGTATAGAGTAGTGGCCATTGGTTTTAGCAGTTAGTAGATCATTGGTGAGTTTTAGTAGGGCAGTTTCAGTGAAGTGCAGTAAGCGAAAGCCGGACTGTCAGGCCTCGTACACACGATCGAGTTTCTCGGCAAAAACCAGCAAGAAACTTGCTGTTTTTTTTTCCCCAAGGAAACCGGTCGTGTGTACACTTTTCGATGAGGAAACTGTCGAGGATCTCGTCGAGCCAAAAAGAGAGCATGTTCTCTATTTCCTCGTTGGGAATGGAGAAAATTGGCTCGCCGAGATCCTCGATAGCCTAACAAGGAACTCGACGAGCAAAATGATGTGTTTCGCCCGTCGAGTTCCTCTGTCGTGTGTACGAGGCTTAAGGGGTCAAGAAGGTTGTTGTTAATGAAGTAGGCGCTCAGACGTTTGTAGACTAATGCCCCGTACACACGATCCGATTTTCCGATCGTGTGTAGCCCCATCTGAGTTTTTTTCATCGGAAATTCTGATGAATTCCATCAGAGTTTAGATATTGAATGTTCTATTTTTTTCCGATGGAATTCGGTCGGAATTCCGATGTGATTTGGCCGGGCAAAAGCCTGATTGTGTGTATGCAGCAAAGGCATTCTAAAAGTTTTGACGCAGACGGGAAGAAGGAGATTGGTCTTAAGTTGTTCAGGCTGGTGGGGTCCAGTGAAGGCTTTTTAAGCATTGGGGTGATCGGGATATGTTTTGAAGGGGGAGGTGCCAGTAGAGAGGGGAGATTGAAGAGGTGAGTGAGTGACCATAGGATAGAAGAGGGTGACTGTAGTAGATCATGTGAGAAAATAGAATCCAGGGGACAGGTGGTAAGACGGCATCTGAGAAAACTTTATCAACCTCTTTGGTAGTAGCCAGGTCAAAAGATGAAAGTGTTGAGAGTGGATTTGTACAGGCAATGTTAAGTGGGATAGGTGTCTGTGCAGTGGAGATGCCCCCATAAATTGCATCAGTCTTGTTTTTGAAGTGATTGGCAATTTCGCGAGCAGTGAGCGAGTTACTGGGTGGAGGTGGTGGTGGGGAAAGTAGAGAATTAAAAGTAGAGAATTGATGACAAGGACTGGAGGACAAAGTATTAATGAGAGTGACTAAGTAAGCTTGTTTGGCAGCATGGAGAGAGGAACTGAATTTTAGGAAGGCAGATTTATATTGGGTGAATGCATGCTGGGATTCGGTTTTACGCTACAACCCCTCCAGCACACGGCTATGTCTCTTAAGGTTTCTGGTGTCGTCAGTCTGCCAAGGTTGTAGTGTTTGTGGGCCTGATTTATTTTGTATTGAGAGAAGCAAGAGAGTCCAGTGGGCAGGGATGGACTGGCCATTGGGACCACAGGGAGTTTCCCGGTGGGCCGGCTTCAGTGACAGCGGACTGCTGCCCCCCTCCGCTCCTCTGTCTCTCCCTCCCCGCAGCGCTCACCTGGGGGTAACAAAGAAGCAGGGGGAGGACCAGAGGAGCAGGGGGGATGACAGAGGTGCATGGGGGGAGGGGACAGACAGCTGACTCATCAGCTATGGCCTGGGAGTTTCTCACTTCTGCATAATCTTGTACCATAAGGGGGGCACTGAACTGATTCGGGTGAAATAATGCCTAGCTTCCCCACTGGTAGTGCCTATAAGAGTACCAGTACCAGCCGTTCTACTCTAATAAAGTAGAACGGCTAGTGAAGGGGGAGAGGGGGCTTGGGTGGCTGGGGGGGTGCAGGAGTTGTCCGGCCGCCATGGGAGAGACTGGTCAAAGTGGGCCAGTCTGGATGAAGTCCAGGGCCAAATTTCTGTCCCAGTCCATCCCTGCCAGTGGGGATGCAAGTGAACTGTTGTAGACAGAAGTGGCCAAGTCAGGGCAAGACAGGGGTGAGATTTTGTCATGGAGGTGGTCAGTTGCAGAATAGAAAAGAGAAGGATTAAAGTGGTGAAGGTTTCTGTGGGTAATCGTTTTCTGCTTGGAGGGACAGGTGGTTGGAGAGAAGGACATTGTGAAAGTGATGAGGTTGTGGTCAGAGAGAGGAAAGGGGGTGTTGGTGAGGTTGTAGGGGGTACAAAGATGGGAGAAAACAAGGTCAAGGGTATTACCATCAGAGTGAGTGGGGGACTGTGTCCTTTATATGGTGATATCTGGCTTTGGTGCACACAAAGTGAATTTATATCCTCTGTGACTTTCAGGAATATATTTTAATGAAAGTTTTGTCGTGAAAGTTAAGATTTAATGTAAGCTGGCCTGGATTGCAGTTACTTGTCTTTCTAGGTCACTTAATTGCAGATAACATTGCAAGAAATGGAGACTGGAGTTTCAATAACCCCTCCCCATCTGCCCCAGCTTCACTTTAAACAGTTTGAAAAACCCAGGGGTGGGAAGGATCAGCAATCGTGTGGCCAATGCCAGAGTGATCACATGATCAGAAGCTGGTCCCACTGAGGCCTCGTACACACGACCGAGTTTCTCGGCAAAAACCAGCAAGAAACTAGCTGGGAGATATTTTTTTGCAGAGGAAACCGGTCGTGTGTACATTTTCTTCGAGGAAACTGTCGAGAAACTCGACGAGCCAAAAAGAGAGCATGTTCTCTATTTCCTTGACGGGAATGGAGAAAATTGGCTTGTCGAGTTTCTCGACGGCTTCACAAGGAACTCGACGAGCAAAACGATGTGTTTCGCCCGTCGAGTTCCTCGGTCGTGTGTACGAGGCCTCACTCCCAATCTGTAGCCTAGACCAAACGCTGTCTGTGTGTGTAAATAGGAAAAAATATCAGCGGCACTCCAATGAGCTCTTCTTGCAGTATTTTTTATAATCAGTGAATTGACTGCATACAGCAGGGGTGCCCAACCTTTTGAAGAGTGAGGGCCACTTAAGCGACTTGGTAACCGGTCATGGGCCACAATAAGTGGAGCGGGTGGGTGGCAGCCCACTCTACTCTATAGAGCCCACTCTACTCTTTTTTTTAGCGAATCGGATTGGAGGTAGGCGAGGTAGTCCATTTACATCTGCCACTCCTTAGAGGTGAATGGAGGGTCCGATTAGGTCGGACTGACTGTGTGAAAGGGGCCTAAGTCTGCTTCCACACTGATGCACAGTTGTTTACCCGCACCACAAGTGCAGAACAGTTCACCTGTGACTTTCGTTCAGGTTAGCTGCATTTTTCCATAGACTTCTATTATATCCTGTAGGTGTGGTGCACTTTCAGAAAGCACATGAAACACGCAGGTAATAGCAGTCTATGGTAAGGTGACCAGATTTTTAAAATGAAATCCGGGGACATATTTTTTTTGTACTAGTAATGATGGAAATCAGCGCCTCTCTGCCCGTCTCCACGCCGCCCGCCTCACAGCCTCTCAAATCTTACTCTCTGAGCCCCGGCTACTACTGGGTGGGGAGCGGAGGAAGATCACCATTCCAAGGAAGGCAAGGAGATAAGCAGGCAGGCGGATGGCCGGGACTTGAGTCAAGGCAGAAGCAAATGCGAGCGGAGCTGGATGGGCATGCACCCTAAACTGAAGAAATATTCCCTATGCTCCGACCAGCACATGATCATCAGAAAGGGGTACAGATAATGGAAAAAAATACACCCCCTAAGCCAGTAGGAGCAGCGGAGCGTAGGGGGGGGGGATTATGATTTTTTTTTTATTCTGTACTGATTGTCTTTGAAATTGCCCCAGCTCAAATCCAATCTGGGGACAAAACTGGGGACATATTTGGTCAGGGGACCTCAATACAGGGACTGTCCCCGGAAACCGTCTTCGTGTTGACAGCACACAGCTAGCACGCTCTTAGCACATAAACAACAGCAGCCCAGTGAGGCATATGTGCGGTGTGTGGGCTTTAAAGCCCATCCTTTTGCCACCACACATATGTGTCACACATTCATAAAGGGGTTAAATAAATGTATAGCCTTGCTGAATATTGGACCATTTTTGCAGTTGCATATACTGTAGCTTCTGGTTTACTATCTAATGTTTTTCTTCATTTTTTTTTCTAGGATTTGGACAGATATCCCGCAAAAGTAAGTTGATGAGATTGTGAAATATTAAAGACCCCTTGTCCCACTTGTGTGTGCTCTGTCCTTTTTCTGTGTCATGCATCACCATACTCCCTGTTCCCTTTACATTCACCTGTTTTCAGCTTTTGGCATTTTCCATTCTGTCCCAGAAACTGTCTTGCCAACCAGATCTAAGTAGAAGTTGGGTATACACTATATGACCAAAAAGATGTTGACAACCCTCTAAATCACAGGTGTCAAACACAAGGCCCGCGGGCCGAATCCGGCCCTCCAGGCCATTTCATGTGGCTCTCGCTCCTCTCCTACAGCTGCAGGAGATCTCCAGCCCTCCTCTGGTCCTACTTCAGACCCTTACTTTCTGCTTTCAAGCAATGCATCCATCTTCTTCCCAGCAGCAGTATAAGGAAAGGGGGTGCACTGTGATGTAAGGGAGAGTGGGGGACTCAACTTCTGATGGTGGGGGGGGGGGGGCTCTTGACATCTAATGTAAGGGGAGGGGATGCGCTGGACATCTAATCTTACAGGTACAACCGGCCCTTTTGGGGGCAATCATATTGCTGATGCGGCCCACAATGAAATTGAGTTTGACACCCTTGCTGTAAATGTTTGAGTTCACATGTCTCCAGTGAGGGGTGCTGTTAATACTACAATATACAAAGACATTTTAGACTATGATTTCTCAACCAGGATTCCATGAAACTCTAAAGCCTCGTACACACGATCAGTCCATCCGATGAGAACGGTCTGAAGGACCGTTGTCTTAGGTTAACCGATGAAGCTGACTGATGGTCTGTCGCGCCTACACACCATCGGTTAATTAACCGATCGTGTCAGAACGTGGACACGTAAACCACGTACGACGGCACTTTAAAGGGGAAGTTCAAATCCAATGGCGCCAACCTTGGGGCTGCTTTAGCTGATTTTGTGTTAGTAAAAGACGATTTGCGCTTTTCTGTCTGTTACAACGTGATGAATGTACTATCTCCAAAACGAACGCTAGTTTTACAAGAATGAGCGCTCCCGTCCCCTCACTTAGTCTGAGCATGCATGGGTCTTTAACCGATGGTCGTGCGTACTAACGATCGGTTTTGACCTATCGGTTAAGCCTCGTACACACGACCGAGGATAACGTCAAAAAAATATCTCCCAGCAAGTTTCTTGCTGGTTTTTGCCGAGAAACTTGATCGTGTGTACGAGGCCTTAGGCGTCCATCGGTTAAATTTTAAAGCAAGTTCTCATTTTTTTGACCAAAGGATAAATAACCTATGGGGCCTACACACGATCGGTTTGGACTGATGAAAACGGTCCTTTAGACCATTCTCCTCTGGCGATCCTATCGTGTGTATGAGGCATTAGGTTCCTCAGAGGTTGCTAGGGGGTTCCTTGAACAATTAATCTGTTTCTGCCTCTCAGATAAGTTCCTACTGACACCAATATCCTTTTAGCTAAGGGGGTAATACTTCCCAATGACTACAAATGTAAGGAGCATTCTTCCCACCGACCATCACACTAATGTATCATGAGTTGTAGATAAAATAATTTATATCAGGGGTTCCCTGAGACAAGAAAGTTATTTCCAGGGTTCTTTTGTGTTGAAAACTGTTTTAGATCATTGTGAATTTCCAACCTTGTGGTAACAGTTTGGAGAAGGTCATTTTTAGTTGCACTCTCTTGATTGCTCACAGTCGCAAGTCCAGCAATTAACTTCCCCACATAGATTCACTCAAGAAAGCAACATTTTCAGTTCATTCAATCTCATATCTTAGCTGAAACCCTGATGAATTGGAATGTTTTCTGCCCCCTCAAGCATATTGCAATAAATTCATTTAGACTCTTTTATCACTTGGTCTGATGCTCCTTCCTTTGGTGCATGCTTTTTTCTTTTTCACCATGACTCTACCCCTGTGTACAAAGCCAGCTCCATAAAGACATGGTTTGATGAGCTTGGTGTGAAGGAACTTGAGTGTCCTCCACAAAGCCCTGACCCCAACCCTCCTGACCACCTTTGGGATAACTTGGAATGCCAATATTGAGCCAGGTCTTCTAATCCAACATTAGTACCTGACATCAAAAATGTCCTATTCAGGCCTGTCGCGACAAGGCAAGCAAACCAAGCAATTGCTTGGGGCCCCGAGCTGGCCTGGGGCCCCAAGCAGGGCCCTTGCCGCGCTTCCTATAAATGCTGCAGCCGCCTGAGCGCTCTATAGAGAGCCTAAGGCAGCTGCAGCACTGCTGCCTCTCGTCACTTCTTCCCCTTCCCTGTAGCTTGGCCGAGCTCCTCTTCCTTCCTCCTGTCAGGCGGTACAGGAGATTCAGTTTCCTGTTCCCGGCCGGACTGACAGGAAGTGCACACTGAGTGCTCACGTCACTTCCTTTCAGTCCGGCCGGGAACAGGAAACTGAATCTCCTGCCGCGTGGTATGGGGGTGTAAAAAGAACATAGGGAGGGAGGGAGGATGGGTTGGGGGGCCTCCATATCCATTTTGCTTGGGGCCCCCAAATTCCTTCAAACGGCCCTGGTTCTATTGGCTGTATGGACACATCTTCCTACAGAAACACATAAGTCCAAAAAGTGGAGGCTCCTATACAACTCATTAATAATGATAATACCCACGGTTTTGGAATAGATTGATCACCAAGCTCATATCAGTAGGGTGGGATGGCCAGGTGTCCACATGCTTTTGGCCATAGAGTGTGACACTAAACTCTGATTAACTATTGCTCTCAGCTTCCTCCAAATTCCTTTTCTTTTGCTGCTGTGATCTGACTTCCTGCTTGAGGGTGACTACATTCACTCTCCATGATCCCACTGTATTTAGGAATGTGTACACACTCGCTTGCTCACTCCTGAGATGGACTATAGACTATGGATAATGGACTATGGACTAAGGGATTTGTAGTGTGCATAGATCAGTGGGCAGTAGATTACAGGGCCATTCATTTGTGGATGTTTTAGATTATTTTAGAAGAATCATAATGTTTAATGTCACTTTAAGCAATTTTATTTACATTTTATATTAACAAGCACGCCATATTTATAGGATAGCACATTAATAGGAATAGCAGAAGGGCAAGTGGGCCTTAACACCTTGCTGACTGCTGCACAACGATATACGTCGGCAGAATGGCACGGCTGGGTATATCAAGTACCTGTACGTCGCCTTCAGCATACGGCATTGTGGGCGCGCGTGCCCGTTGAGAGCCCGTGAGTGTGACTGCGGGTCCCTCAATCGTCTCACGAAGAGGAAGAATGGGGAAATGCTGATGTAATCCGGAGCAGTGATCAGTGTCGTGTCACATGTAGCCCAGCCCCCACACCGTTAGAATCACTCCCTGGGACACACTTAACCCCTTCAGCGCCCCTACTGGTTAACCCATTCACTGCCAGTGTCATTTACACAGTACAGGCATACCCCACTTTTAAGTACACAATGGGGTTTATTTACTTAAGCTGGAAAGCGCAAAATCAGGCTCACTTCTGCATAGAAACCAATGAGCTTCTAACCCAAGCTTCTTCAATTAAGCTTTGGTAATAAAACCTGGAAGCTCATTGGTTTTTATGCAGAAGTGAGCCTGTTTTTGCAATTTCCAGCTATATTAAATAAACCCCTTTGTGTACTTAAAAGTGGGGTATGCCTGTAATCAGTGCATTTTTATAGCACTGATCGCTGTATAAATGACAATGGTCCCAAAAGGGCATCAAAAGTGTCCGATGTGTCCGCCATAATATTGCAGTCATGATAAAAATCACTGATTGCCGCCATTACTAATAATAAAAAAATAATAAATAATAAAAATGCCATAAAACTATCCCCTATTTTGTAGAACCTATAACTTTTGTGCAAACCAATCAATATACGCTTATTGCGATTTTTTTTACCAAAAATATGTAGAAGAATACGTATCGTCCTAAACTCAGGAAAAAAATTGTGTTTTTTTATATTTTTTGAGCATATTCATTATAGCAAAAAATAAAAACTGCAGAGGTGATCAAATACCACCAAAAGAAAGCTCTATTTGTGGGCAAAAAAAGGACGCCAATTTTGTTTGGGAGCCACGTCGCACGATCGCGCAATTGTCAGTTAAAGCGACGCAGTGCCGAATCAAAAAAAGTGCTCTGGTCTTTGGGCATCCAAATGGTCCGGGGGTTGAAGTGGTTAATGGCCAAGTGCTGAACCTATGCATCCAGGATGCTACGCTGTTCTGTTCTGACAGTGTGCTCCCAGCAATCTGACCCAGCTGTTAACTCCTGGGGCCAGATTCACAAAGAGATACGACGGTGTATCTCCTGATACGCCGTTGTATCTCTGACTTACACTGGTCTTATCTATGCGCCTGATTCATAGAATCAGTTACGCATAGATATGGCTAAGATCCGACAGGTGTAACTGTGTTACACCGCCGGATCTTTCCCGGCGTATACTTACCCCTGCTTCTATGAGGCGCAGCCAATGTTAAGTATAGCCGTCGTTTCCGCGTCGCTTTTGGATTTTTTTACGTCGTTTGCGTAAATCGTTCTGTAATACAGATGGACGTCGTTTACGTAAGCGTCGAAACCACTGACGTCCTAGTGACGTCAGTGGGAGCAATGCACGCCGGGAAAATTCACGGCCTGCGCATGCTCATTTAAATCGGCGCGAGGACGCCGCCTGATTTAAATAGTACACTCCCCCTAGCCGCGGAATTTGAATTCCGCCGGGGGATTTGCGATACGCCCGCCGCAAGTTTGGAGGTAAGTGGTTTGTGAATTACCCACTTGCCTCTCAAACTTGCGGCAGGGTATCTTAAATCAGATAGATCACGCGGATCTAAAGATCCGCTGATCTACCAGAATCTGGCCCCTGGTCACCGTTTATGATCAGGAAATGGGAGGGGCTCCCAATCTTGTGATTGCTGTGTGATTTGGCATGAGCAGAGTTTGGAATTATGGCAAGGAGATCTCATTTCATACCAGATTGCCAAATAAGCGACCTTTGGGCCCCTATGCCATTTAAGGACCCCCCAACAATGGATCAAAATAATATTGATTTGATTTTGAAAGAAAATTTACACTGAAGCTTTCTTAAATTGTTTACAAAAGATTAAAACATGAATCAACTCAAAGAAAATAAAACTGCACAATACACACTCTAAAAGAAAATACTTATTATTAATGTAATGTACACAATCATAACTTAAAGTACATAAACCATAGACATCAGGTTCACATTACAATTTGTCTCTTATGAGCTTATCTTTTCAGCAATCTTTTTTTTAAATTTTGGTCTAACCCACGGCTCGTTATCAGTGTCATCTTAAGAGCATTATAGGCCCCCGGGCAATACAGTGCACTGGGGCCCTGTCTACACAATTACGCACGAGAATTACTGACAAAAATCATAACATTTACTGGCAGAACCACATTTTTTTACTGCCACCTGCAAAAAAAGTACCTAAAATTACAGTTTTCAGTGCCCAACAATGCAAATGTCAGTATTTAAACTATAAACATATAGCTAGTGCTATTAGAAATGTGTTTAAGTTAAACAAAAGTAAAAAAAAAAAAATGTCTTCATTGACATGAAGGTCAGGTTACTATAACCCAGCCAGCACAGAGTTTCCTCTTACATCAGAGTCTGCAGGATTCCCCCTTACAGTGAAAGGGAACTCTTATGTAAAGGGGAACGCTGCAGATCATGATCTAAGGGGGGAACTCTGCTGTGGAGGGGGGCTCTGGTGACCAGAGACAACCTTATATCAGAGTCCACTGCTTTCTCTTTCCCACTTACATCAGGGTCCGCAGACTGAGTTCCCCCTTGCATTGTAAGGGGGAATCCTGCAGACTCTGATGTGGGGGGTACTCTGGTGACCAGAGACCACCTTCCTTAGATTAAATACACTAAGGTAAGGGGGGTCACTAATATAGGAGGGGGAACCTTAATATCAGTGCCCCCTTACATTTTTGCATTCACTCCCCCCTTACATCAGCAACCCCCCGCACTCGTGGAGGACCGGATCTTCTCTGTGATTTCTGCGAACTGGGCATGGGCAGTTCTAACCCGTCACTCTCCATAATTTTTTACTGGGGTTGCTGGGCAGCCGGTGGGGCCCCCCAGGCAAGCGGGGCCCCCGGGCAACTGCCCAGCGTGCCCAATGGAAAAGATGGCCCTGCTCGTTATGTACAGTAGTGATGGTCATCTCCATCTTGCGGCCAACATGCACACTACTTAGTTCAAGGTTATCCCACTAGGGGGGGAGCATGAGAAACCTCCATAAACCTGTGAGTGGGACCCCAAGGTTTCAACTGCCTAGGGGTCTCTACAGAATTGAATCCAGCACCGATCTCATTGATGGAATATCCAAGACCTTGAAAAAACCAAGAGCTGCCTAGCACATTAGGCTCCATCAATAAATAAACAATCACCTTTGGGAGGTTCAAAAAGAAAGGGACAAGATGCGCCAATCTGAGTGCAGTAAGCCCAAATTTAATAGATGAAACAAATAAAATATGTATACATATAAAATGCCTACTCACAAACAAAGGTAGATGGTAGGCAAAAGACCGGGATGGGGAGATGCAGGTGATCAACGATGAGATGCGTGCCTGGAGTCATACGGTGGTCTCGACTTGCGGGCATCCAAAGTACAAACTGCAGCAAGCTGATGGTAATCGGTGTCCGGGGATATGTATACATATTTTATTTGTTTCATCTATTAAATTTGGGCTTACTGCACTCAGATTGGCGCATCTTGTCCCTTTCTTTTTGAACTTTTCAGAGCATTGCTTCTGCTTTAGGTGCTGCCGCTAAGTGTCCTACACAGCCATTTATACTACAATTTTTTAATCCAGGACTTTCATGGACATTATTAATATTATTGGACTTCCTTATTAGACTTTTATATACCTCAGCTTATTTTGTTTACTCTATTGGATCGTGCGCCACATATCCTCTCTTTTGCATAATCACCTTTGGGAGGACTGGCCATATGGTGGACACACAACAATGTAAACAGCTGAAAGAATCTATGGCCCGGATTCAGAAACGATTTACGCCGGCGTTCCTATTGATACACCGCGTAAGTTAAAAGATGCGCCGTCGTATCTATGCGCGGTGTTCAGGGAACAAGATACGCCTGAAATATGGCTTCAGCCGACCGACGTAAGTCTTAGTACGCCGTCGTATCTAGGGTGCATATTTACGCTGGCCGCTAAGGGCGCTTCCGTTGATTTACGCGTTGAATATGCAAATTACCTAGATACGCCGATTCACTAACGTAGTTGCGCCCGGCGCATCAATATACGCTGTTTACGTAAGGCGTACGACCGGCGTAAAGTTACCCCTGCTATATGAGGCGCAGCCAATGTTAAGGTATGGATGTTGGGACAGCCGTCAAATTTTACGTCGTTTACGTAAGTCGTACGTGAATAGGGCTATGCGTAAGTTACGTTCACGTCGTAGGCAGTGTTTGACGTATCTTAGGCATTCTATCCGACGTGATTCTGAGCATGCGCACTGGGATACGTCCACGGACGGCGCATGCGCCGTTCGTTCGGCCCCTCATTTGCATGGGGTCACGGCTCATTGTAATACAACACGCCCACCTCCTTCCAAATTTGAATTACGTGGGCGTACACCGGCCCATTTACACTACGCCGCCGTAACTTAGGGAGCAAGTGCTTTGTGAATACAGTACTTGCCTCTCCAAGTTACGTCGGCGTAGCGCATATGAGATGCGCTACGCCTGACTATAGATACGCCAATGTAAGTGAATCTGGCCCTATGTATTCACTCATGAGGCAAGTGTATGTGAAATTCTAGGGAGAATAAATTCCAGTTAAGAGATAACTCCAACCAAAGAGCTAACTACAAATTTATATAGACATATAGTTAATCTGCTCTAGGTGGCTTCCTAGCAGTGGAAGGGTGACAACCCTAATCCTACAAATCTTCATGTGTCACCTCCCTACCTCCTCAGGAGGTGGCAGTAGGGCCTTCTGAATGCCTGTTAACCTCCCTTTGCCATCCTCGTAAAACTCTACTGAAGCTTGCTATGGGGGCACCCCAGCAGGCTTGCTCCTGAGCTGCTGCTCTGTGTGTCCATTCACACATGGAGTGAAGCTCGGCCCCACCCCCACTCTCTCCTCATTGGCTCACTGGCTGTGATTGACAGCAGTGGGAGCCAATGGCTCCATCTGCTGTCTCAGCCAATGAAGAGGAAGAGACCCGGGAGAGCCACTGCTGTCGTGTATATCGCTGGATCGAGATTGGGTTTAGGTAAGTATTAGGGCGAGGGGGAGGGCTGCTGCACACACAAGGGGCTAGATTCACGTAGGGGGACGCAAGTTTGTGCGGGCGTAGCGTATCCTATTTACGCTACGCCTCTGCAACTTAGACGGGCAAGTGCAGTATTCACAAAGCACTTGCTCCGTAAGTTGCGGCGGCGTAGCGTAAATCTGCCGGCGTAAGCGCGCCAAATTCAAATTGTCAAGAGGTGGGCGTGTTTTATGTAAATAAAACATGACCCCACGTAAATGACGTCTCTAACGAATCTGAATCTAGCCCAAGCTTTTTTTTTTGGCCTTCATGCATTCTATGCAAAAACCTTAAACCTTTACAACCACTTGTAAATGTAGAAGGTTTTTATATCTTAATGCATTCTATGCATTAAGATAAAAAACCTTCTGTGTGCAGAAGCCCCCTAACAGTTACCTGAGCCCCCTAGCAATACAGCCACTGTCCACGAGTGCCTCGACCGTCCAGGACTCTCCCTCATGATTGGCTGAGACACAGCAGCAAAGCCATTGGCTCCTGCTGCTGTCCATCAAAGTCAGTTAGCCAATGCAGAGAGAAAGGGCGGGGCCGAACCACAGCTCCGTGTCTGAATGGACACAGGGAGCTTTGGCTTGGCTCGGGTGCCCCTTATAGCAAGCTGTTTGCTGTGGGGGCACTGAACAGGAGGGAGGGACCAGAAGGGCCAGCAAGGGACCTGAGAAGAGGAGGATCTGTGCTGCTCCTTGCAAAACCACTGCACAGAGCAGGTAAGTATAATATGTTTGTTATTTTTATAGAAAAAAACAAGACTTTACCACCACTTTAAGGGCCCTTTCACACAGGCGGATCCCGTAATGATCCGCCCCGTGAACATCCGCTTGCTCAGCGGGGATCGCTCCGTTGATCCCCGCTGAGCCGCCAGATGACAGGGCGGCCCCCGCACACTGTGCAGGGACCGCCCTGTCAGATCTCCGCTCTCCTGTATGGGGGGATCGGAGGAACATGGACCGCTGACACCCGCTATCCCATAGGGATACAAGTATGTCCCTTTTTCATCCGTATACGGATGGATTAAAAAATGGACATGCGGTCCGCCCGTGTAAAAGGGGCCTAAGGATTGATAAGCTGCAAAATATTTTCAACTTTTGTTTTTGGATTTTAATATATTTTAAAACGAATATACCGTATTTATCGCGGTATAACGCGCTCCCGCGTATACCGCGCACCCCTAAAGTGGCCCCCAATCCTGTGGGAAAAAAGTTTTTTTTGTACTTACAGTTTTGGTGTCTTGCGCGGCGTCCATCGTCGGGTCCGGCGTCCTTCTGCGGCTTCGGGTGTCCTTCTGCGGCGGGTCCGGTGTCCTCTTCGGCGGGTCCGGCGTCCTTCTGCGGCGTCCTCCCCGCTCGTTTCCCGCGCCGAGTTTGAATACTGCGCCGACATATACAGAGTGCAGTACACTCGTGTATTGTCGGCAATGCTCGGCTACCCGCGCTGACGTCCTGTACGTCCAGGACGTGAGTGCGGAAAGGAGCCGAGACTGCCCGACTATACCCGAGTGTACTGCGCTCGGTATATGTCGGCGCAGTATTCAAAACTCGGCGCGGGAAAGCGGATATCTGCGTATACCGCGCACCCACGATTTTGCCCTGATTTTCAGGGCAAAAAAGTGCGCGGTATACACCGATAAATACGGTACATTCATTCTAATTTTTTTGTCAAATGCTATTTCTAGCTACATAAATCACTGTGTGACTATACAGCTCTGGGCCCCTATACTTAGCGATTGTATGGTACGTTATGTCAGTTGTTACATCCTTTCACTTAGGAAAATGCTCGTCAGTATTGAAACACATGGCCCTAAGAAAGATATATTATTAGGTCAATAATGCAATTATATTCCTTTGTGAAATGAACATTTTTTTATTAATATAAGTAGAATTTAATTATTTTGCAATATGAAGCAATGCCTCTTTGGAGCACAGTGATCTCTCAGTGCACCACATGCTCATTACACACAGAAAGATGCATTGGCTGCACACTCTTGTCTTTTGTTCTCCCTGTAGGATTTGGTCCGATATCCCGCAAACGTAAGTTGGAACGTCGGTGGTGTAGAATATGGATTAAAATCAGTGATTGCTTAAGATTTATTAATGAAACGACACAGAAATCGATTGCATGTTAAAGGGGAATGTATAGTATATTTTCAGTAAGCACATACCGGTACTTACCTTTTTCATAAGGCTTTGACTTTTTTTTTTACAAACTTGTCTTACAAGTTTGTGTTATTGCATTAAAAAAAAAAAAAGAAATTTGCAGAATGGCCTCTCCTATGGTGGCAGAATAAATAACAGATATAAAAAAAATATGAAAAGATATGTAAAAAAATATAGTATAGTATGGAACAATTCATAGACTGCACTCTAGATTTGGTGGAGTTACATCGATATTATTTATAGTCTGGGTAATCTTAAACTTAAAGGGCTAGATTCGGAAACCGCCGTAAGTTTGTGCGGGCGTAGCGTATCTCAGATACGCTACGCCGCCGTAACTTAGTGAGGCTGGGGCTGGATTCACAAAGAACCTGCGCCCTAGGTTACGGTGGCATAGAGTACATCTGCCGGCGTAAGCGCGCCAAATTCAAATTGTCAAGAGGTGGGCGTGTTTTATGTAAATAAAACATGACCCCCACGTAAATGACTTTTCTCACGAACGGCGCATGCGCCGGCCATGAACGTATCCCAGTGCGCATGCTTCTAATCACGTCGCAAATAGTCAATGCTTTCGCCGTGAACGTAATTTCCGAAAAGCCCTATTAGCGAACGACTTACGCAAACGACGTAAATTTTTTAAAATTCGACGAGGGAACGAAGTCCATACTTAACATTGGCTATGCCTCATATAGCAGGAGTAACGTTACGCCGGAAAAAGCCTTACGCAAACAAACAATCCGCCGGGCGCACGTACGTTTCTGAATCGGTGTATCCAGCTCATTTGCATATTCTACGCTGAAATCAACGGAAGCGCCACCTAGCGGCCAGCGTAAATATGCACCCTAAGATACGACGGCGTAGGAGACTTACGCCGCTCGTATCTTAGCCTAATTTAAGCGTATCTGGTTTCCAGAATACGCTTAAATTTACGCCGGCGTAGATTCAGAGTTACGACGGCGTATCTACTGATACGCCGGCGTAACTGTCTCTGAATCTAGCCCAAAGGGTTTGTAAAGGAAATATTTTTTTTATCTTAATAGCTTCCTTTACCTTAATGCAGTGCTGTTTTCATGTCCTCATTGTTTGTTTTTTTGCTCTCAAGTTGCTGTTATTCTTCTCTGATCTCCACACTTCCTGGTTGTCTGTTTCCTGATGACTACAGTACTGGGAGCTTTCTCTCTGTGGTCACTAATCAAGGAGGTGTGATTACTGTGTGTCTAAAACCCCTCAGCACCAATCAGTTTCGTTTTCCAAACCATCACTGCCCTGTATTGGCTCTGTGGCTCTGTACATCACAGAAGCAGGACACACGTCATATGCCTAGTACACACGATCGATTTTCCCATTGGGAAAACTGCTGTGTTTTCCTTTGATCGGGAAAAACCGTCCGTTTATGCTCCTTACATAGTTGTGCGGAGCCTATGGCATTAGGGTGTGCACCCCAAAGCTCAAACACACAGTATCAATCTCTCACTATGTTTAATCAGAAAGGGAAGGCGTCAGTAAATTACATATTTACCGGCCCCTTCCCAATTCATCCTAAAACATCCCGCAGCCTCAGCCGCTGGGGAAGGAGAGGAGGGAAGCCAGCAGCGGTGTAGGGCGGGAAGGGGGGGGCTAGGGCAGTAGGGGGAATCTATGCTGCACAGGGTGATTAGGGTGTGCCTGGGCACACCTGGCACACCCTGTGCGCACGCCTATGGCTCCTTAGCAGTTTTCCCAACAGAAAAACTGCGGTTTAAAAAATTAGAATATGTTCTCTTTTTTCTCGGCGTGAATCTCAGCGTTTTTTCCCCTGCAGTTTTCCTATGGGAAACACTGCGAAGGAGCATACACACGGCCGGTTTTCCCGACCAAAGCTCTCCTGGCAGTTTTCCTGTCGGGAAAACTGGCCGTGTGTACAGGGGAAAAGGGACCAAGCCGGTTCTCGTTTTTTCCCCTTAGCTTTCCCGGCGGTCTTTTGACCGTTGGGAAAACCGATCGTGTGTACTAGGCATAAGTTCTCATAATTAACTCATGTTCATTAAAACAAAGGCCAAAAAGGGAATCTCTGCTCATTTGCATCCTCCACTGCCACATTTGGCACTTTTTGGGGGGAACAGGTACCTGGTTTTGACAGGTACCTGCTCCCATTTCCACCTCAAATCACCACTACAAGCATGTTTGGCCCCTCCTTCTTCCCTCCCGCAGCCTTCTGGGACACACACATAGTTACATAGATAGTCAGGTTGAAAAAAAACACAAGTCCATCTAGTTAACCCCCCCCCCCCAAAAAAAAAATATATATATATATATATATAATACAATCCCATGTACACAATCCTTCACCCACAGTTGATCCAGAGGAAGGCGAAAAACCCCAGCAAAGCATGATCCAATTTGCTACAGCAGGGGAAATAATTCCTTCACAGGTCCCAAAAGACTGCAGGACCATTCACATAGCGCAGTGCGACTTGTGCATGTGCAGTAGGAAACCGGCTTTACTGCCAGTTTCCCTTACTTAAAGGCTGGCGCCTGCACCCGTCGACAATTGAAGAATCGGCATGGGTGCCGACATTGCAAGATCCCTGGACAGGTAAGTGTCCCTATATTAAAAGTCAGCAACTATGGTATTTGTAGCTGCTGACTTTTATTTTTTTTTTTGGGGGGGGGGGGGGGGGAGATTGGAGCTCCTCATATTTATGTAACCACTTCAGTACCGGGAACTTTTAGCCCCTTTCCTGCCCAGGCCAATTTTCAGCGCTGCCACACTTGGAATGACAATTGCGCGGTCATGCAACACTGTGCTCATATGACATTTTTATCAAATTTTTCAACACAAATAGAGCTTTATTTTGGTGGTATTTAATCACCACTGGGTTTTTATTTTTTTTTGCTAAATAAACAAGAAAAGACAGAAAATATTGTAAAAAAAACAAAACACCCCCTCTCATCTACCTATGATGAGAGGGGGTGTGTGCCTTTCCTCCAATCAGAAATTGTAGCTATCTTTGCTGTATGCCCAGACATCACACTCTGTGTTAACCAGGAAGAGAAAATCTCCTAACAAAATCTGAACTTTCTAAACAGTATATAAATGTGAAGACAGCAGATATACATATAAAACCTATGTAGGGAGATTTGGTTCATCTCTGTGTATAATCTGAAGCCTCGTACACACGACCGAGGAACTCGACGGGCGAAACACATTGTTTTCCTCGTCGAGTTTCTTGTTAGGCTGTCGAGGAATTCGACAAGGCAAGTTTCTCCATTCCCGTCGAGGAAATAGAGAACTTGCTCTCCTTTTGGCTCATCGAGTTTCTCGACAGTTTCCTCGACGAAAATGTACACACGTCCGGTTTCCTCGGCAAAAAAATATCTCCCAGCAAGTTTCTTGCTGGTTTTTGCTGAGAAACTCGGTCGTGTGTACGAGGCCTCAGGCTGTTCACTTCACTGGGTGTATGGAGGGTTTACATCCACTTTAACTATATTACTCTTATATTATTTTTTATTTGATAAAGAATAGCTAAGTAGTATAATGTAATAGTAATTTTGATTAAAGTTGTGGATATTTCTTGTTCTTTTACCATTCAGAAAATGGAAAATTAAATTGAAATAAAAAATAAGGGAGCTGTTAATAGCTCAGTGCAATTTCCTAAGAAGCAGCAGTAAAGCAAAGCCATTGGGGTGGATTTACTAAAAGCAAATAGACTGTGCACCTTGCAAGTGCAGTTGCTCCAGAGCTTAGTAAATGAGATAAAGCTTACCGTTGCAAAGAATACCCAATCACGTGCAAGGAAAATAAAAAAATACAGCATTTTTGCTTGCAAATCATTGGATGCTGGAAATCATCAGAGATTCTGCTATTTTACTAAGCTCTGGAACAGGGCTGGACTGGAGCAGAAATTTGGCCCTGGACTTCATCCAGACTGGCCCACTTTGACAGGTGTCTCCCATGGCGGCCGGACAACCCCCCCCCCCCCCCCCCGCCACCCAAGCCCCCTTTCCCCCCTTCACTAGCCACTAGCCGTTCTACTTTATTAGAGTAGAATGGCTGGTACTGGTACTCTTATAGGCAGTACCAGTGGGAAAGCTAGACATTATTTCACCCAGGGCAAAGAATTAGTTCAGTGACCTCCCTTATGGAACAAGATTAGGCAGAAGTGAGAAACTCCCAGGCCATAGCTGTTGAGTCAGCTGTCTGTCCCCTCCCCCCATGCCCCTCTGTCGTCGTCCCTGCTCCTCTGGTCCTCCCCCTGCTTCTTTGTTCCCCCCAGGTGAGCGTTGCGAGGAGGGAGAGACAGAGGAGCGGAGGGACGCAGCATTCCGCTGTCACTGAAGCCGGCCCACTGAGCCATTGGCCCACCGGGAAACTCCCTGTAGTCCCAATGGCCAGTCCATCCCTGCTCTGGAGCAACTGCACTTGCAGAGTGCACAGTCTATTTACCTTTAGTAAATTAACCCCTATTGTATAGCAACACAAAAGAGAAAGAGAAGCCTGTACTGTTTATGGAATAAGCAAATATGACTACACCATGTACTTGGAGAATTACAAATTATATATGAAAGGAATCATTTTAAAAAGCAGTAACACGCTGCTTACTGAATATTTGCATCAAGGTGAGATCACATACATGTTAATGGAAAAAAATAAATGAAAAGACTATACATTCCCCTTAAGAAAACCAACAGCAAATCAAAAAATTCCATGAGCAAAAAATAAGAAAAAAAAAAATAACAAATCTGCCTAAATATGATTTTTGTTTTTGTATTATTAATGTGCATGCCTAAAGTAGACATAATTCATATTATGTAGTCTATTTGTGCATATCTGTACACTTATGTAAATTGGATGTGGGTTTCCCCGCATTCAATTTGAATAAAAGAAGATTGTGACCGGCTCTCAATGGAGCCGGTTCCCACAGCTACAGGCGGCCGCGGTTCGCACTGGAAAAGGGTCCTGTGCGTCTTTGGCTCCATTTCAGGTCCGAATACAGGCAAAAATGTGGACGATTCACCCCTGAAACGGAGAACAGGGACGCACTTGACCCCCCCTGTGGCCGCATCAATGTGAACCCGGCCTAAATGTTACTGGTCTGCAAAGTTTACTATATAATTCCATGTCCATATATTGTCATGTCCACTACACTTTACAGAATTACAAATAGTAGCCATCTTTTGAGCTGTCTGATATTCAACAAATGACATAGGATATTAAAAAAAAAAAGAATTTGGGGATTTTAAAGGTGATAATATTTGTAAACAAAAAATATGAAAAAGTCAGATATATATCTTAGTACACACGTATATACAGATTAAGGGGTATTGCCTCACTGGAAATATTAAGTGTAGGGGTGGGTTCCATCATCCTATATTTAGACAATGAAGGGAAGGATTAACAAGGGCTACTCCAAAGTGTTGCCCTATAACGCCAGTAGTGTTGAAGGACTATCTCGGTACCCAGAAATCGAAACATGTTTTGATAAAAGTTAGACATTTTTTTAAAGAAAAATACATATAATACAAAAACAACAAGACAATAATAGAATTGTTGTATGTGATTGTGTTAAGTTAACACTTAAGAAGCATAGAACCCTACTGGTAGGTGGGAACACAAATATGTATGTATAGACGTAGTCCTTTACATGTTTCGCAAGGTGTGTCGCTTCTTCAGGAGGAGTCAACCAAAAACATCTAAAACGAGATAGGATTTCATAATTACGATATCGGGAAACAGTTGAAAAACATTGTTGTAGCGAATCAATTTTTTTCTTATCGATTAATCGTCTAATTTCGATTAATTATAAAAGAAGACTGTAATATCCACAATCTCCCCCACTGTAATATATCCACGTCATCTCCCCCACTGTAATATCCGCAATCTCCCCCACTGTAATAGACATCTCCCCCCCACTGTAATAGACATCTCCCCCACTGTAATATCCGCAATCTCCCCACTGTAACAGACATCTCCCCCACTGTAATATCCGCAATCTCCCCCACTGCAGGGCCGTCTTAATAGCATCATGGGCCCCTGGGCAAAGAAATGCTCTGGGGCCCCTACAATGATGACAGTGCAGGTAAACAGACATCAAGTAGGTAGGAGGCAGACTGCCTCCCCTGTGTATCTATCACTCTCAGTGCCACCATGGGGCCCCCAAATTTGGGGCAGCGTAGGCTCAAGGACCAGCTGCTTTGGGGAAAGTGCAAGGGCCCCTGGGCAGTGCCCAGGTGTGCCCTCTCATTAAGACAGCCCTGCCCCACTGTAATATCCGCAATCTCCCCACTGTAACAGACATCTCCCCCACTGTAATATTCGCAATCTCCCCCCACTGTAACAATCAGACATAATGTGTGCTATGTTTGGTAAGGATGTCCAGCCCAGAAGGAAAGGGAACTTTGCTCCCTTCGGCCTCCCTGGAAATTACGTATAGGACTCACATTACGAGAACAGCAATGTCTCATTTGGTGATATACTTGCCAGTGTTATGTTTATTCTACACAACATCTCTGTAATTGTTTATTTGATGTTACTGGTTCATATAATTCATATTATTCATTATTTACCAGATTTGTCAGCAGATTTTTTTTTTAAGATAGATACCTTACTCTTCTGAAAGAGGCCAAATCTACATACAGTGGAACCTCGGATTACGAGCAAAATCCATTCCAGGAGAATGCTCGTAATCTAAAGTACTCACATATCAAAGCGAGTTTCCCCATTGAAGTCAATGGAAAACTAAAATAATTTGTTCCGCATTGACTTCAATGGGATGCAATACTGCATGCGGCCAGAGGCAGGGGGCGCAGGAGAGCCTTTGAAACAGCCGAAAAAGCGCAAGGACACTTTGGCTGACCTCGGCAAACCTCGGAAAGATTTGCAGAGGTCAGCCGTGCTGTCTTTGGTCCTTTCCGTGCAATTCCGAACGGTGCTCAGCTCCGGCGCCCTCCCCACCTCAGGCCAAAAGCGGTACTGCACACCCCTTTGGCCTGAACCATGCTCGTGTTGCGAGACAACACTCGCAAACCGAGTCACGTTTTTTTAAAAATACAGTGTTCGTATTGCGAAACGCTCGTTAACTGCGTTACTCGCCATCCGAGGTTCCACTGTGTTGGTTAGATCTGAATTTTATTCCATAAGCCTATTTTTCAGTGACCACAGCATGGTACAGCCGGTGTACTACTATACCAAGGACCATGCAGTTCTGTCTCCCAAGTCACCCAAGCTCAGAATAACATGTATAAATCTGTAGTTCCCAACCATGGCGGAGTGAGGTCGCCTTTTCATACACACATGCTACATAAAGTTGTATTTTCTGAGCCCATGGTACATTGACCAGCTGGCAATTAGCTTACAAGATCATACATGAAAATAAACGTATTATACCTTTACATAGTCACTCTAAGTAATATGGTTGATTTAATAAATTACAGATGATTTCCATGTTATACCCTTTTATGAACTCTCTACCATATGTCTTTTCATTTGTCTGTTATGCCTTCTTTAATCAACCTCCTGCCCTGAGCAAAGAGCTATTGTGATTATAATCAAAATTGTAATGCTAACATTTTTATAATTGTATTTTTAGTATAAAGGTGTCCACATACAATGATAGCTACAATGCTATCATAGCACTTTAAAAGGTTTGATTCCTGAGAAATATAAGGACTGTATGACCATAGTCTACCTGTAGCTGTGGTTATGTAGCTGCTCTAGAGAAGGTACAAAGTTTTCAGTGTATTTGGTCTACAGCTTAGGTGTTGGGTTCAGCCCACCACCAACCACCAGCAACACTATCTTTGGATCTTCTCTCCGTGTCTGCTTGGGTTTCATGTGGATTCTCCTGAAGTCCAGCACCATACTAACAGGTTTATTAGCTTCAGTATTTGTATAAAACTTTAGATTGTGAACTCTTGTGGGGGACTGGTGTAATTTTTGTATATAAATATTAGACATGTGCACACTTAAATATTTATAGCTGGATTCAGATACACGTGTCTAACGTTAGGCAGGCGTAGCGTATCTCATATACGCTACGCCGCCGTAAGTTAGAGTATTCACAAAGCACTTGCGTCCTAAGTTATGGCGGCGTAGCGTAAATGTGCAGGCGTAAGCGCGCCTAATTCAAATTGTGAAGAGGTGGGCGTGTTTTATGTAAATAAAGCATGACCCCACGTAAATGATGTTTTTAACGAACGGCGCATGCGCCGTCCGTGGACCTAACCCAGTGCGCATGCTCAAAAATAACGCTGCAAAGACTTATTGGTTTCGACGTGAACGTAAATTACGCCCAGCACCATTCACAAACGACGTAAAAATTTCAAAATTCAACGCGGTTCCGACATCCATACGTAACATTGGCTGCGCCATCTTTTTGGTGGAATATCTTAGGGCCTGAAAATGCCTTACGTAAACGGCGTATCTTTACTGCGACGGGCAAGCGTACGTTCGTGAATAGGCGTATCTCGCTGATTTACGCATTCTAGGCGTAAATCAGCGTACACGCCCCTAGCGGCCAGCGTAAACAGACAGCTAGGATACAACGGCACAGGCGGTCGTATCTTAGATAGATTTAAGTGTATCTCAATTTGAGAATACACTTAAATATAGGACCGCGCAGATTCAGAGTTACGACGGCGTATCTACTGATACGCTGGCGTAACTCTACCTGAATCTGGCTATTAGTTTCGGAATTTCGTTTTCGTCCAAAAAATACATTGATTTAGCTAATCCCGAAAATTCCTTGTTATTTATTTCGTTTTGTTTAAAAATGCATTCGTCCGAAAATCCGAATTAAGGTCGAATCCGCAATCGTACATTTCCAGTTGAATGTCCGCCCACAAGCTATAGTAGAATTCTAATGTTGTATGACTAGTAATAATTATATTTATTAATTATTATTACCAGCTAACCAACATTAGATTTCTTCTATAGCCTATGGGCAGGGCATTTGACCATAAATGTCCGCACGTGGCGATCGTATGTTTATAGCTGCTTCGTCGAATCTTCATGTCTCTATAATGTCGAATCTTTTCTCAAATAATCTTGGACTAATATAGTTAGGTTAGGCAGCACATTCGACCGCAGGTTCGATAGACACAGATCACTATTGTTAACGGCATTTTGAATCTTCTATCTATATCGAACTGTTGTCGCAACAAAATGAAAATAAAGCATTTTTTATGTCGGATCTTACGGATTTCAGATTCTGGGCGTTCATTATCTTTGTTAAAACGAACGAAAAAAAAAAACTGAAATTCGGACAAAAATGCATTCGGACGAAAACGAATGCACATGTCTAATAAATATGAGGAAAATATATTTAAAGTGAACGGACTATTTGAACTCTCTCACTTTTGACCATGACTGTTCATGAACGTTGTCAACATTTTTTTTTCTTTTAGATTTGGACAGAGTTAAGCCTCGTACACACGACCGAGGAACTCGACGGGCGAAACACATTGTTTTCCTCGTCGAGTTCCTTGTTAGGCTGTCGAGAAACTCGACAAGCCAATTTTCTCCATTCCCGTCAAGGAAATAGAGAACATGCTCTCTTTTTGGCTCGTCGAGTTTCTCGTCAGTTTCTTAGACGAAAATGTACACACGACCGGTTTCCTCGGCAAAAAAAATTCTCCCAGCAAGTTTCTTGCTGGTTTTTGCAGAGAAACTCGGTCGTGTGTATGAGGCCTAAGGCCTCGTACACACGGCCGAGGAACTCAACGTGCCAAACACATCGAGTTCCTCGGCCAGTTCAGCCCTGAAGCCGCCGAGGAGCTCGGCGGGACGAGAGCTCCCATAGAACAACGAGGAAATAGAGAACATGTTCTCTATTTCCTCGCCGAGGTCCTCGTCGGCTTCCTCGGCCGAAAGTGTACACACGACCAGTTTCCTCGGCAGAATTCAGCCAGAAACTCGGTCGGAAGCTGAATTCTGCCGAGGAAACTGGTCGTGTGTACGGGGCCTAAGGGATGATTAAAGCTTGTTTCTGTTTGTGACACATTGGATAAATTTCACTTTCTGCCCCAGAGATGCGACAAGAACTTTCAACAAATCTCCTTTTAGGCAGCAATCGCCGTAACAGGTGTCTCAATTGAAAATGTACCCTGACATGCATATTCTGGTGACAACTTTAAAATGTTAGATTTCCCATCACTTTATGTCTTGTTGACAATTAGTAATAAGCTAAGCTTTGGGCAAAACCCAGTTTAGCCTAAATCTGTGGGAAATTGTCACATGATAGCAGACCACCAGCCCAATTGTTCGCAACCTTTGGAAATTCCAGAAAGAGGCAGTGATGTGGTCATATTGGGGTTATTATGTCACCAACATCCCTGCCTCTTTGATACATGAGTTGAGTTGAGTTGAGAGGTATCTTACTAATATAGTGCGGAGACCCAGAGACTAGGAGCTGCAAGGTGGCTGAGGGGCAGGAAATTCCCCAATCGCAACTCATTGGGATGGTGACTTGCTATCTTGTGAGAGTACCAGCTGAACTGAGTTGGACCCGAACCTTATGCTGGCCATACACTATACCAAAAATCGGCCGAAATTTGGTTGTTCAGACAGTTCGTTCGTTTTTCAAACAGTCAATGGGCACAAAATCGATAATCGTTGGGACGTTTTTGAGCCGAAAAAACGAAGGACAAGTTTGAAAATTTTCTGCCGAACAAACGATAAATCAGAAGGTTAATGTGTTTCCCATCCGAACTTTCTGCACTAGTTATATGTAAAATAAACAAACCAAATATTTTTTTATTTATGTTTACTGAACGATTTATCGGTCATTTCATGATGGAAATATCGTTTGCGCTCACGGCCGAACGTTCGTTTTTTGAAAGTTCGTTCGGACGATTTTTCGTAGAGTGTATGGCCAGCATTAGCTCATGACTAATTGACACCAAGGCATAAAGTGTTGGGAAATCCCAAATTTTACAGTAGCCACCAGAATATGCAGTGAGGGTACATTTTTTATTGAGACACGTGTCAAAATGACTATTTGTTGTCCTTATCAGAAGCTTGCATGACAAGCGATACAAAACAGGAGCACAAATGGGAAACAGGGATGTGTGTCAACCTGTAAAAGGAAATGCCCGAACCTTCATGGCAGGTATTATTATTAAAATATTCAAAAAGACTATGTTAAAGCATATCTGGGATTTTAGCAATTGGCTCTTTATATACAGTACTTATTTAAAACAGAATATTTGTGTTTGGACACCTTTATTGCTAATAATATGTTAATAGTGCTTATTTAGATCATGAACTTTGACATAAACATAAAGCTTAATTTTTTCTAAGACTCATATGGCCTCTAAACAAAATAAAATGTTTTTAAAAATGCAAAGTTCTCATACATTATATAGTAGTTTTTACTAAATGAATTAGAACACTCTATATAGGTCTACTCTTACTTCTGATAATATTGATAAAACTAGAGCACTCAGACTCTGGTGCATCTGTGCATGGTCTAACTTCAATAAAACCTGGAAGCTGATTGGTTACCATGCACAGGTGCACCAGATTTTGCGCTCTCTGGTTTTAGTAAATCCCCCCCAATATGTCAATTGTTACACAGTCAAGTACAAGACTATATTATATCCATTCACTGACCTGAATAAAAAACCCAAACTTCAAATGTATATTTTTTCAGGGTATAAATCAGATTCCTTTTATGGACTAATGGGCAAAAGATCTTTATTGTCTGGTATGTATTCCTCCCTTGTATCATTTATAGGAAATACTAATTGTGAATGTCCCAGATTGAAACTTATAATTTGTGCTAATGCGAAATTTTAATTTTTTTTTTAACTTAAAGTGGAGGTTCACCCAAAATATACATTTTTAACATTAGATTGAGGCTAATTAAGGGGAGCAGAAACGGGTATTTTTTTTAAAATCAATGCCGTACTTACCGTTTTCGAGATAGATGTTCTCCCGACGCTTCCGGGTATGGGTTGCGGGACTGGGCATTCCTATTTGATTGACAGCCTTCCGACCGTCGCATACAGCGCGTCACGAGTTTCCGAAAGTAGCCGAACGTCGGTGCGCAGGCGCCGTATAGAGCCGCACCGACGTTCGGCTTCTTTCGGCAACTGGTGACGCGCTGTATGCGAACGTTGGAAGGCTGTCAATCAAATAGGAACGCCCAGTCCCGAAGATCATACCCGGAAGCGGCGGGAGAACATCTATCTCGAAAACGGTAAGTACGGCATTGATTTAAAAAAAACTACCCGTTTCTGCTCCCCTTAATTAGCCTCAATCTAATGTTAAATTTTTTTTTTGGGGTGAACTCCCGCTTTAAACCTTCATCATCTATTAAATTTATTTCTAAAGTTAAAAAAGACTTACAATCTCTAAAATAAATAAAATTTGTATTTATGTTTTGTTTATACATGAAGGCAGTTTGGTAGACATATTGAGAGGTATACATGACCCCCAACCCAAATTTGCTGTACTAATAGTTAACTTTCTGACATTTCCTCTGCAGTAAACCTTTAAGGCTTTGTGTAAAGGACAGAAGAAAATATCCTTCAAGGGTCAATCCATGCACAAAATATAAGATTGTTATAGGTGGAGTCAGCCCCTTGCTTCTTATATGTCTTGGATAATCAAACATTGAGATCTCCCTTACCGAATTCCTGACTTTCCTCCTATCCAACTGGGAGTGTGGAGTTTCCACTTTTGTGTGTTCAGGCTCCTCCTGGTAACTTCCCCATAATAGAAAATACATAAAAAAAATCAGCAGAGATGGTGGGATTCCCCCATAATGGGCACAGCAGGTATGCAAAGCCTGGAAATCAGCAGAGATCTCACCAATAGAATCTCCAGAAGGCAGGAGAAACTGACAACTGGTTTAAACAGTAAAATCAGTCGGTATATGCAGTACAGCAAGGGTGGGCAACCTCTGTACTCCAGTTGTTGTGAAACTGCAAATCCCATCATGCCTCTGCCTCTAGGAGTCATGCCTGTGATTGTCAGGGTCTTGCAATGTCTCATGGGACTTGTAGTTTCAAAACAGCTGGAGGGCCGAGGTTTCTTACCCCTGCAGTAAAGCATGCTTGTTATACTCACAGTGCAACCTAAGGGGTTAATCATGTGCATTGTGTAAAAAGGCTGTTTGACCCTGTCTTCTCTGATTTTCCCCCTCTTCCACAGTCCCCAACCCATCTGCTGATAGAACAGAGCCCTAGGAGACACTGTGCACATGCTCGGTTTTGTGTATATTGCTAGAGAGTTTTTTTTAGGGGGGGGGGGTGCGTGTGATCAGCACAGGGCCAATCAGCACTGTCCAGACAAAGGGTGAAGGGTCATGCACCCTCGTAGGACAGTGAGAGGAGAATGAAAACTCCTCATACAAGCTTTAACCAGACACTGATAGAAGTCACAAGACAGCTATATACTGCTGATGAAAAAAAGGTATTTAACAGTTTACATTTACTAAAGTAATTGAATTTCCATGTTCTGTGTATTGTGGGAGACCAGATATAGTGAGTGCAGAGTCTAACACTTTACCTCTTCAGCATCTGCCAGATGCTGAAATATCAGTCTTGGGTGGACTGATAAGCCATTAGGTTCATTATTAATTAATAATGAATTAATTAATCCATAATGATCATTTTTTATCAACAACATCGTGGGATAAAAAGTCACATACAGTAGCTACATAGGTTTAAAAAAATACACAAGTCCATCTAGTTTAACCAATAGAAAAACATGAATTAATTAATTACATTTAAAAAAACTTCTGTTTACGGAATCCTATATCCACAGATGATCCAGAGGAGGGCAAACAACCCTATAAAGTTTCATTTTTTTCCAGCAGGGGGGGGGGGGGGGGTCCTTCCTAATCCCCCTGGAGACAATCATATATTCCCCAGATTATCAATCTCTTGTGTTAATACCTACAAATGTTAATATCCACCTGGCCTAATTAATGTTATGACACAGTAACACATTCATTATTGCATAGTGGAATAAGTCTTATATATTTTGTTTTCATCTTGCTGCAACCGTTTTGTAACTGAGTCACACATGCAATTTAATCCATTTCAAAGCAAAGTGGTCTAAGGATTGTGTGCTACTGCAGGAAATTGTTGGGCCATGTTGGGTCATGCTGGGGCTATGTTGGGTTATGTTGGGTCATGTTGGGTCATGCCGGGGCCATTATGGGTCATGTTCTGTCATACCGAGGCTATGTTGAGTCATGTTGGGTCATGCCAGGGCCATGTTGGATCATGTTGATTAATACCGGGGCCATGTTGGATCATGTTGGGTCATGCCGGGGCCATGTTGGGTCATGTTGATTCATACCAGGGCCATGCTGGATCATGTTGGGTCATGCCGGGGGCCATGTTGGGTCATACTGAGGCTATGTTGGGTCATTCCAGGGCCATGTTGGGTCATGTTGGGTCATGTTGATTCATACCAGGATCATGGTAGGCCATGAATCTCATTGGGAATTACAGGGGCCTTCTCTGAATGCAATAGGGCTATTTGCAAGATCATAAGATGGACCCCTTTCCTCAAGAAAATAAACTCAGAAGAAAGGAAAGAAGCAGTGTGGGCAGCATGCAGCATGCGTGAGGAGTATATATAACGTACAAAGTACAGGGTTCGGGATTATGTAACAGAGTGCAATGGTCAGGAATTTGAAATGTACACAGTGAAAGAAATATGTAACATACAGAGTGCGGTGGTCAGGAATATGTAATGTACAGAGTGCAGGGGTGAGGAATACATAATGTACAGAGTGCAGGGGTCAGATATACATAATTTACAGAGTGCAGGGGCCAGAAATATGTAACATACAGAGTGCGGTGGTCAGGAATATGTAATGTACAGAGTGCAGGGGTGAGGAATACAGGGATGGACTGGCCATTGGGACTACAGGGAGTTTCCCGGTGGGCCGATGGCTCAGTGGGCCGGCTTCAGTGACAGCGGACTGCCGCCCCCCTCTGCTCCTCTGCCTCTCCCTTCCCACAGCGCTCACCTCCTCTCCCTCCCTGCAGCGTTCACCTGGGAGGACCAGAGGAGCAGGAGGAACGACAGAAGAGCAGGGGGGACGACAGAAGAGCAGGGGGGAGGGGTCAGACAGCTGACTCAACAGCTATGGCCTGGGAGTTTCTCACTTCTGCCTAATCTTGTCCCATAAGGGGGGGCACGGAACTGATTCTTTGCCCCCGGGTTAAATAATGTCTAGCTTCCCCACTGGTACTGCCTATAAGAGTACCAGTACCAGCCGTTCTACTGTAATAAAAGTAGAATGGCTAGTGGCTAGTGAAGGGGGAGAGGGGGCTTGGGTGGCTGGAGAGGGGGGGGGGGGTGTGGGAGTTGCCTGGCTGCCATGGGAGAGACCTGTCAAAGTGGGCCAGTCTGGATGAAGTCCAGGGCCAAGTTTCTGCCCCAGTCCAGCCCTGGAGGAATACATAATGTACAGAGTGCGGGGGTCAGATATACATAATGTACAGAGTGCAGGGGCCAGAAATATGTAACATACAGAGTGCGGTGGTCAGGAATATGTAATGTACAGAGAGCAGGGGTGAGGAATACATAATGTACAGAGTGCAGGGGTCAGGAATACATAATGTACAGAGTGCAGGGGTCAGGAATATGTAATGTACAGAGTGCAGGGGTCAGGAATACATAATGTACAGAGTGCAGGGGCCAGGAATATGTAAAATGCAGAGTGCAGTGGTTAGGAATATGTAATGTACAGACTGCAGGGGTATATAATATGTAACTTACAGAGTGCAAGGGCCAGGAGTATATAAAGTACAGAGTGCAGGGGTCAAGAATATGTACTGTATAGAGTGCAAGGGTCAAGAACATGCGGAATACAGAGTGCAGGGGTCAGGAATATGTAACTTTACAGTTGCCTTGTTATCCTAAAGTATATAACATGTGTAGAATCAACTCAGATCAGAGCTGTTCTCAAACCTGATAATGTAGGATCCTCAGAGATATTGCCATTAATCATAAGGATGTTGTAGAAGCTCCATGCTGGGAGGCAGAGAAGTCACAGCATCCTCTGTAAACTTTTAGAGATCTGCTAGGAAGACATCTGTAGAGGGTCACAGGCGTAAAGCTGGGATTTGATCCTTACTAGCAACAATTGCTTTTATCTATCTCTTATAAGAAATCAAGGTGCTTGACAAAACAGCCCAAAACAATGAAAAAAAGTACTGCGCGAATGCCCTCAAAAAGGGAAAAACGCGTCAGTGAAAAGGGGCAAAACCCATCTCAGGAATTCTCTACAGGAGCTGAAGCCATCTTTTACCCATTTCGCTCACATTTATGTAACAAGGGGTTGGTGTGTGTGTTCAGACGGCCACCATTCTGCTTCATTCAACAGTTATGTCATCACCGTGTCCCTAATGATCGTTCTCTGATGATAAAGGGTGCTGTGTACTCAGTGAAGGCCTAAGGCCTCTGAAGGCAAAGATCTACTGAGAGGGGTCATCTTAGGAGCATGTCAGGCGTCATGTAATTAATAATGCACCCTGGTTTATTTTGATGCCTTTTTTCTTCCCATTAAGTATGTACAGCTTGTACATTACTGATCAAACCGTGCTTAATTAGGGACCCCAAGGGAGCGAGTTTTTTTTCTTTTTTTTTTTAAAGCTTCAATTCAAATGATGACAAATTGCTCAACGGCTGCAGGGGAGGTTTTTGCTGACGAGCCAGTTACTACTCCAAAGTTTGGGTGTTTGATGTTGTCGAGTTTTAATGCTTATTGCTGGGAAGGGAAGTTGCATAAGTCATTAAGGGGAAAAAAAAAGTTTGGAGTGAGATGATTAACATCACTTACAAACATAATCTGGCATCAAGCCTGCCTCTTAATTTTCTAGGTTTGTCATCGTAAGAATGAAAGCACACCGCAGAATTGTTGTTTTTGCTAGTTTGCGTGGACGTGCTGCCACCTCCTATTAATCGATCCGTAAACAGAAAGAAGAGTGCAATCATGTGAAAAGATATTTCATTAGAAAATGTATATTTAAATCAAGTTTATACAATCAGCGCCACCTGTACGTTGATACTTTTTAACCAACTAAACTAATCCAAACAAACAATACAGTAAATTTATATTTACATTACATATATTTATACATATATATATATATATATATATATATATATACACACAGCCAGGCCCGGATTTACTCCCTTTGCCGCCCCAAGGCCGGGTCCTTCAATGCCGCCCCCGCCTGCGCGGTACGGGCGGGACATTATCCGCCGGGGACTTTTTCGGCAGGACACTGAGAAGCTGGGGGGGTGTTGCTGCCAAAAATGACATTGAGCATTTGGGGGTGCTGCTGCCGAAAATTACAAAATTACATTGAAAAGCAGGAGGGGGGTTGCTGCTGCCAAGAACTATCTCACCTCCTCTTCCCTCTGTTTTTTCTCCTCTCGCCATCCGCATGACAGGGGGGAACTCCCGATATGAAAGTGAAAGTGTCCTCTCCTCTCAGCCGCAGTGCCGCCCCTGCACCCACTGCCGCCCCGAGGCCTGGCCTTGTTGGCCTTGTCTGCAATCCGGCCCTGCACACAGGGCTTTTTTTTCTCAAACAATAGCTGCTGGAACTCAACCCAGACCCCCCAAAACCCCTCCCCCTACACACACCCTCCAAATCACATCAAATAGTGGGTGTGGTCAGTCAAATTTCAGGAACAGTAGGAGGGTCTTCAAGGGGCATTAAATATCAGGATTGCATTACATACAGAGTGCAGAGTTCAGGGGGGTTACACACAGAGTGTAGAGCTGTCACTTGTAAACACAGAAACGAGACTTCTGTGTTTACAAGTGGTGGGCAGGCCCCCTTCAAGGGTCTGAGCCAAAGGTGGTGGAACTGACTTCCACCAAGTTCCCCCTGAAAAAAAGCCATATATATATATATATATATATATATATATATATATATATATATATATATATATTCAGGCATTTAGTAGGATTAGAGTCAGGTGTATGTTTAATCAATTATACCAAGCAGGTGCAAGTAATCATCAATTGCATATGCTATATATATATATACTATATTACCAAAAATATTGGGACACCTGCCTTTACACCCACATGAACTTTAATGGCATCCCAGTCTGAAGCCCTGTACACACAGCCCAGAATCTCGTCAGGAAAAAAACATTGAACGCCTGAATTTCAAACAAGTCCCGGACCCTTTTTTGACGCGCGAATCGGGCGGCTTGGGCGTTTTACATTGATGCCAATGACCTGTACAAAACCGCGGGGGAAAAACGCTGCAATTTGTCACGGCAAATTGCGGTAAAAAACGCAGCAAATCGCCTACGCCCAGGTGTGAATGCAGCCTTAAGGGCACAAAGCAGCTACTGTAGATGATCAGTGTTTTGGAAGCTGCTGTTGGGAAAGCATGGGGGAAATTGACCCTAATCTGTCACTATGTATTTTCTCAGTTAGGAAATGGTACTTTATTTATTTTTTTGGAGCCACCTTTTGTTTATTAAATAAAAAAACGATTACGTTAAACAAATCAATTAAATAATGAATAAAGTTAGCACACCAATTACATTTCTTGATGTAACAATGAGTGATGCATTGTAAAGATGTAGTAAAAAATATACAAACATATATTACGTAGTGTACACCCAAAATTGTAGTAAAATGTACATGACAGCAACAAAATGTATACAAAGTATCTAATTACAAAACTATATTCCAGGACTAAGTATATTAAAGTATGGTGGCCACAAAGGTACAGTCAGGCAGAAAGCGAGGTCCTATACAGAAGCAACTTTTTTGGGGGGCTGCTCATTTTGAGGGGGACCCATACCTACATGATTACCAACTCCCGCAGCCTAGAGCTGATAAATATAGATGTACATTTCATATAGATGTAAACATAGACAAAAAAAATCCCAAGCTGGTCCACATAAAATATATATTTCTTTCCCATTAAGAGTTTCTAACCACTGTGCATCACTAATTGCTTGTTTGTTAGTAATGGAAATGATCCTTCAGGATGTGTCCTTAAATGTTCTTGCATGGCCAGTAAACGTTCTAAAATGAATTAGATGTCTGCTTGTAAACATCCCATTTATATATATTTTTTTTTAACTCAAGTTTATTGAGGATTTTACATATGCAACAGGTTACAAAGCAAACATTGAATAACGCACAGTTATACAGGTGGCATTAAAGTCTTTTTCAATGAATTGCAAAACTTTTTTGGGGTAGAATAAAAGATCTTACTGGATCCGGTAAGAACTTTGAACTTCACAAAGTCAAAATCTGTACAAAACCATTAGGGTGATGTGGTGGCAGATCAAGATGGCGGAAGAGCGTGGAGAAGGTAAGTTCCTCCTGCCTGTATTTGCCGCTGTACGGCAAAACCTATAATTTTGTCTTATATGAGCTAACTAGTCAGGTTCTTTCAAAAGCCCAATTGTGAATCGTTCTTTTTAACAAAATATCACAGTTTAACAGAGCACTTATACAATGTATTTTAGACAATAATAACTATATTTTTCATTAATATGTTGATTAGATTTGCTGTTTTTTTTAAATGATTTCTATTTTCCCCCCTCAGGATCAGCAGAAAGAAACACGATACATAACTATGAAAGAAGACGCAAATGAATTATCCTCCCCGGTTGCATTGGCCAGGCTTCATTCACTAAGACAGAAGATGAAGTGTAATATACTATATCCAGTGTAAAATGAATATCTATTTATTTTAAGATTGATTGTTTTAGCTTGTATATTCAATAAATTTATTATTTTTAATAGTGTGGCAATGATACTTGTTACATACGTGTGCTGTGGTTTTCAAACTATGTACAAGAGGTGAACGTTTCTGGGGTGAGCTACCGTAGACGAATGAGGCAGTATAATTGCTCTGTAGGGGTAAAGTTTCTGTAGACTTTTAATGTGGAGTGCGATAGAACTCTATTCAGTTTACAAGGTTGTCTACTACTTAAAGGGATTTCCAACGTTTTTTTTCCTAGTTAGATCGGTTGATTTAAGATGGGGTAATATTCCCTTTAGTGCTCTGTAGGGGTAGAGTTTCTGTAGAATGCCATTGTGATATTTGATGGAACTCTTTTATTCTATAAGTGGGTTGTCACAGGTTCTCTTCCCAAGGGACACTCCATTTAAAGATTTTTTTTTGGGTTGGTTGAAGTAAGATGGGAAAATATTCCCTTTAGTGCTCTTTAGGGGTAGAGTTTCTGTAGACTGCCATTGTGATATTTGATGGAACTCTTTTAATCTATAAGTTGGTTTTGTCGCAGGTTGTCTACCCCTTAAAGGAACACTCCACTCAAATATTTTTTTTTGGGTTGGCTGAAGTAAGATGGGGTAATATTCCCTTTAGTGCTCTATAGGGGTAGAATTTCTGTAGACTACCATTGTGATATTTGATGGAACTCTTTTAATCTATAAGTTGGTTTTATCGCAGTTTGTCTACCCCTTAAAGCAGGGGTCTCCAAACTTTTCACACAGAGGGCCAGTCTTCTGTCCTTCAGACTTTGGGAGGGCCGGATTGTGGCCAGCAGGGGTGGAAAATGTCCCGAACCCAGCATCAGTGAGTCAGTAGGAGGAGTAGTGCACCATTATTGGTATTAGTAGGAGGAATAGTATCCCATCATTGGTATCAGTGGAAATTATAGTGCCCCATTGCTGGTGTCAGTGGGAGGAATAGTGCCCCAAGGGCCAGATAAAGGTTAGCAAAGGGACACATCTGGCCCTCGGGCCACAGTTTGGAGACCCCTGCCTTAAAGGAACACTCCACTCAAAGTTTTTTTTTGGTAAGATGGGGTAATATTTCCTTTAGTGCTGTGTAGGGGTAGAGTTTCTGTAGGCTGTCATTGTAAAGTATGATGGAACTGTTTGCAAGCTATAAGTTGGTTGTCACAGGTTGTCTACCCCTTAAAGGAACAAGCCTATTCAAAGTTTTTTTTTTAGTTAGATGACGTAAGATAAGATAATTAGTCTGGGTTTCTTCCATGCTCCCCCCCACTGACTGCTTTCTCCTTTAGTCCTTTTGTAGCCATGTTACCTATAGTGTGTCAGACAAGAGTGTTTAGCACGGTTTGAACTCCTGGCACACAAGCTTGTGGACTGCAAGAAGAACGGAGAACATGCAAAAATAGGGGGCATGGAGGAGAATCAGATTAAAACTCTTGCCTTGGTCCACCCAACTTGGTTTAATGTGAACTTGAGCTTTGTTTATGCAAGGAAAAACATCAGGTTCAGTTAATTTGCCTCCTCCTCAGCCGCACATACTTCCCTTTCTTCCCATGCCCCTCTTTTGAACCATTGGGAACAAAAAGAATGTTTAAACGCCAAATTGCTCTAGACAGAGCATACACAGGGCTGAAGACTTTTCCTGATCCCTGGTGACAGCGTTAGGCTAAATCACCAAGCACCAATGCTGTCACATGAGAGAAAGGATGTTGAGTCATATACTCTCCCCATACCCAGGTGACAGCGTTGGGCCAATCACCAAGCACCAATGCTGTCACATGAGAGGAAGGGTATTGAGTCACATACTCCCCCCCATACCCACAAGTATGGGTATTTATCTTTGCCCCAACACTTAAGTAGAGTTAAGCATATGCTGGGGGAGGGGGCATTAAAGCACATACTGAAGTGATATATTTTTCTATAACACATGTTGGGAAGGAAGTCTCCTTTCAGTAAACCTACCACCTATTAGGGCACATTTTGTGGCCCGAAGCAACAGTCTCTTGAATTGTGGCTCTTCTCCTGCGGGGATACCCAATGAAATAAGCCATTTCCATGGTCGTCAGTGAGTGACAGAAATGCAAATGTTGTTTCAATGTTGACACATGAAAATAAAATATGTTGTACTTTTGTTATTTGGAATAAATTGGTATCATTGCAGCATGTTTATTTTACTTTTATCCTTTTTTTTGTGTGTCTTGAATGTGAATCCAAAGTCTTCATTTCATAGTACAGATGTTTTTTCTGATAGTGGCACTTTGAATAAAAAAAGAGATTTTGCAACATTTCTTTTGGTTTGCGGCTCGTTCATTGTGAATTTGTTGTGTTGAATGGCGAATGGGTGAGCATTTATGTCTAAGTATGAGCAAGCAAGCTTCTCAAAGGGATCAAATTTTTAGGGGCTGTAAATTTGCCTCATTAACCCCTTGCCGACCGCCGCATGTACATATATGTCGGCAGAATGGCACGGCTGCGCAAACCAACGTACCTGTACATTGCTTTGAATTTGAATGTGCCCCCGCTGCGTGCACGGTGAGCATGCCCGCGGGTCCCGCGGACTCGGTGTCCGCCGGGTGCCCCGCGATCATCTCATTTAGCCGCAGAATGGGGCATTTCCCTGTTCTGCCTAGTGACATGGCAGGGATCTACTGTTCCCTGGTCACTGGTAGCCCATCCCCCCACAGTTAGAATCACTCCCTAGGACACACTTAACCCCTTCATCGCCCCCTAGTGTTTAACCCCTTTCCTGCCAGTGTCATTTACACAGTAATCAGTGCATTTTATAGCACTGCTCGCTGTATTAATGACAATGGTCCCAAAATAGTGTCAAAAGTGTCCGATGTGTCCGCCATAATGTCGCAACCATTACTAATGAAAAATAAATGTAATAATAAAAATGCCATAAAACTATCCCCTATTTTGTAGATGCTATAACTTTTGCGCAAACCAATCAATATACGCTTATTCTGATTTTTTATTCTGCATCATCACGTGCACGCACCACCTCATCCCCCTGCTACTCGCGGCTCCTGGCTCCCTGCTCCTGGCTCCTGTCCTGACTCTCACTTGCGAGATATATCTCGCAGCTTTCCGCCCCACTGCAACTTGTGCTGACTACTCCTGAGCTCAAGGTATGTGGGGCACATGTTTCCTAAGCTGCACACTGATGGGCATAATTTATTATGGGGCACACTGATGGGCATAATTTGCTGTGCTCACCAGAGTGCCCCTTGACATAAAATGTGCCCATCAGCATGCTACTTATTTGCTCTGATGACTGGTGGAGTATAGTAAAAGATGAGTTTTCCTATGGGACAAGGTCTATTGAGGCACATATCTTCCAGCACCAGCTTTCATTGGGGTTCTAAGTATTTGGCCACATGACATCTCGGAACTAAAAAAAATGTAGTCAGTGCTGAATAGCTTCTATCTACAAACCGTGAAGGAAGCCATCTAATTGGGAAGCTGGTAGCTATATAATAGTGCCTTGAAAAAGTATTCATACCCCTTGACATGTTCCACATTTTGTCATATTATTGATGAGCCTTTTAACCTAATTGTATTTTCTTGTTTTTTTTTGTGATAGACCAACACAAAGTGGCACATACTTGTGAAGTGTAAGGAAAATGATAAATGGTTTTCAAAATGTTTTATAAAATAAATGTGTGAAAAGTGTGGTGCACATTTGTATTCAGCCCCTCTGAGTCAATACTTTGTAGAACCTCCTTTCACTGCAATTACAGCTTCAAGTCTTTTTCGGGATGTCTCTACCAGCTTTGCACATCTAGAGAGTGCCCATTCTTCTCTGCAAAATATCTCAAGCTCTGTCAGATTGGATGGAGAACATCTGTGAACAGCAATTTTCAAGTATTGCCACATATTCTCAGTTGGATCTAGGTCTGGACTTAGATTGGGCCATTTTAACACACGAATATTCTTTGATCTAAAACAATGTTTCACATCTCCAGTCCTCACGTACCCCCAACAGGTCTTTTTTTAGGATTTCCCTCAGATGAAAGGGCTGTGGTAATTACTAAGGCAGTGAAACTGATTAAATCACCTGTGCAAAATAATGGAAAGCCTGACAACATGACCTGTTGGGGGTACTTGAGGACTAGAGTTGAGAAACATTTATCTAAACCATTCCATTGTAGCTCTGGCTGTGTGTTTAGGGTCGTTGTCCTGCTGGAAGTTAAACTTCCACCCCAGTCTCAAGTCTTTTTCAGATTTTAACAGATTTTCTTTTAAGACTGTATTTGGCCCCATCCATCTCTCATTAACTCTGAAAAGCATCCCTACAACATGATGCTGCCACCACCATGTTTCACAGTGAGGATGGTATGTTCTGGGTGATGTGCAGTGTTAGTTTTCCGCCACACATAGCGTTTAGCTTTTAGGCCAAAAGGTTGGTCTCATTTGACCAGAGAACCTTCCACATGTTTGCTGTGTCCCCCATATGGCTTCACGCAAACTACAAGAGAGACTTCTTATGGCTTTCTTTCAACAATTAATTTCTTCTTGCCTCTCTTCACTAAAGGGCAGATTTGTGGAGTGCAAGACTAATGCCGCTTACACACGATCGGTCAAACCGATGAGAATGGTCTGATGGACCATTTTTATTGGACCAAACTGATCGTGTGTGGGCCTCATCAGTTATTTATCCATAGGTTAAAAAAAAGCAATCTTGTTTTAAATTTAACCGATGGATACCTAACCGACAGGAAAAAAACGATCGTTTGTAGGCATGTCCATCGGTTAAAAATCCACGCATGCTCAGAATCAAGTCGACGCATGCTTGGAAGCATTGAACTTTGTTTTTTTCAGCACGTCGTTGTGTTTTACGTCACTGTGTTCTGACACAATCGTTTTTTTAACCGATGGTGTGTAGGCACGACTGACCATCAGTCAGCTTCAACGGTTAACCGATGAAAACGGTACGTCAGACCATTTTCATCGGATGGACTGATCGTGTTTACAGGGCTTTAGGCCTCATACACACGACCGGGTTTCTCTGCAAAAAACATCAAGAAAACTGCTTCTTGCCGAGATTCCCGTTCGTGTGTACGAGGCTTTCAGGTTTCTCGTCTGGAAATCTGGCCAGAATCTCGACGAGATAAAAAGAGAACCTGCTCTCTTTTTTCTCGTCGATATTCTTGTCGGCCTGTTTCCTGACGAGAAACTCGAGAGTGTGTGTACTTACCTGTCGCCATGGAAACCCAAGCATGCAAATGACTTTGACGCATGCGTGGTAGCCTCCACGGCATAGGTAGGGTGAAGCAAGATGGCGGCAACAGCATCGAATGTGACGAGCGCATGCTCGTCATACGCGATGACTTACTTAGTTACATAGTTAGTCAGGTTGAAAAAAGACAAGTCCATCCAGTTCAACCAAAAAAAAAAACACAGTACAATCCTATACACCCATTTCCATACCCACAGTTGATCCAGAGGGAGGCAAAAAACTCCAGCAGAGCATGAGATCCAATTTTCTACAGCAGGGGAAAACAACTCCTTCCTGATCCCCCGAGAGGCAATCGGATTTTCCCCGGATCAACTTTACCTACAAATCTTAGTACTCAGTTGTATTTACATTTAGGAAAGAATCCAGGCCTTTCTTAAAGCAGTCTACTGAGCTGGCCAGAACCACCTCTGGAGGGAGTCTGTTTCACATTTTCACAGCTCTTAGGCCCCATACACACAAGAGAATTTATCCGCGGATACGGTCCAGCGGACCGTTTCCACGGATAAATCCTCTCAAAGATTTCCGCAGATTTCTATGCGATGGAGTGTACACACCATCGCATTGAAATCCGCGCGGAAATCCTCTGGCGATGACGTGTCGCGCCGTCGCCGCGATTATGACGCCGCGACGGGCGCGACGCTGTCATATAAGGAATTCCACGCATGCGTCAAATCATTACGACGCGTGCGGGGAATCCCTTTGGACGGATGGATCCGGTGAGTCTGTACAGACGAGCGGATCCATCCGTTGGAATGGATTCCAGCAGATGGATTTGTTGTGCATGTCAGCAAATATCCGATCTGCTGGAATCCATCCCAGAGGAGATTTCTCCGCGGAAACAGATCCGCTGGCGTGTACACACCATAGGATCTATCCGCAGAAACCCATTTGCTGGGATTTATCTGCGGATGGATTCTATCGTGTGTATGGGGCCTTACTGTGAAAAAACCTTTCCGTATTTGGAGATGAAATCTCTTTTCCTCTAGACGTAAAGAGTGCCCCCTTGTCCTCAGTGTTGACCGTAAAGTGAATAACTCAACACCAAGTTCACTGTATGGACCTCTTATATATTTGTACATGTTGATCATATCCCCCCTTATTCTCCTCTTCTCAAGAGTGAATAGATTCAGTTCCTCTAATCTTTCCTCATAGCTGAGCTCCTCCATTCCTCTTATCAGTTTGGTTGCCCTTCTCTGCACTTTCTCCAGTTCTCCGATATCCTTTTTGAGAACTGGTGCCCAAAACTGAACTGCATATTCCAGATGAGGTCTTACTAATGATTTGTACAGGGGCAAAATTATATCTCTGTCTCTGGAGTCCATACCTCTCCTAATACAAGAAAGGACTTTGCTCGCTTTGGAAACCGCAGCTTGGCATTGCATGCCATTATTGAGCTTATGATCTACCAAAACCCCAAGATCCTTCTCCACTACAGATCCCCCCAGTTGTACTCCCCCTAGTATGTATGATGCATGCATTTTCTTAGTCCCTAAGTGCATAACTTTACATTTATCTACATTAAACCTCATCTGCCACTTAGTCGCCCAATTAGACAGAGCATTGAGGTCGGCTTGTAAATTGGAGACATCCTGCAAGGACGTTATTCCACTGCATAGCTTGGTGTCAACTTCAACGTGTTCTTTCCTTTCAAGAGAACCGCGGTTCTTTTGAAATGAAAGTAAGTACACTCCCGCGGCAAGAGTTTCTTGCCAAGAATCTCGTCAGGGAAAACAACGGGTTTTTCATGACGAGATTCTCGGACGTGTGTACAAGGCCTAATAGGTGTCCTGTGGACAGGTTCTCCCACCTGAGCTGTGGATCTCTGCAGTTCCTCCAGAGTTACCATGGGCCTCTTGGCTGCTTCTCTGATTAATGTTCTCCTACCCCGGCCTGTCAGTTTAGGTGGACGGCCATGTCTTGGTAGGTTTGCAGTTGTGCCATACTCTTTCCATTTCCGGATGATGGATTGAACATTGCGCCGCGAGATGTTCAAAGCTTAGGATATATTTGTTTTATAACCTAACCCTGCTTTAAACTTCTTCACAACTTTATCTCTGACTTGTCTGGTGTGTTCCTTGGCCTTCATGATGCTGTCTGTTCACAAAAGTTCTCTAACAAAACTCTGAAGGTATATCTCAGATGATGGAAAAAAAGAGGGTTTCTATAGTTTCACTTTAAATTGATTGTGAACCCTCACCTTGTAAAACAACCTATTACATTTAAAATAGAATTGAAAAGCAAAACATTTGTGTATAGTTATATAAAAACATTGTAAATATTGTTTTCCCTCATACCCTCTATTCTCAGCTGCATAAGAGTTGGGGGAGCAGAAGCAACAGTGCACTGAAATTCCCAGTGTATCGATGTGCAGGGGGTGTGTCAGGACAAGTCTGATCAGTGGAATAGAGCAAGCTGAGTTCCCAGCATAGCTAGAAAACTCATCACGCTGTGCTCTCCTGCTTAGTGTGGTCAGTTTTTAATAGGAAAGCAGGGGGGCTGGCAGGAACACCAGGGATTTTACATAAAGAAAGCAATAGAAAGAGAATAGGTTACTTTTTCATACAAGTTCATGGTACAGCAGGCACATATCAGGAATATGAAATGTTGGATTTATACATTCTTTAACTTTTTCAGATTCCTCCTAGATTAGGGTGACATAAGGATTGTTCAACTGAGATCGGCTTCTGTAGAACAAGCAGTGGTACACACAGACTGAAAGTCGTCCAGTTACTACTGTAACGCTGATTTATGGGGAATTCCACTTCCCCCAGACTGACAATGCTTCTGTTTGCTATACCCCCATGCTCCTTCACCCAGAGTTGGGGCACTCTAATACAGGAGGTGTGATACACCAGGTGAAAACAGAGGTAAAAAAAAAACGAAGGGCCAGATTCACAAATGAGATACGACGGCGTTTCTCCTGATACGCTGTCGTATCTCTGTTTCTATCTATGCGACTGATTCATAGAATCAGTTACACATAGATATCCCTAAGATCCGACATGTGTAATTGTTTTACACTGTCGGATCTTAGGATGCAGTACCGCGGCCGCCGCTGGGGGGAGTTTGCGTGGTAAACCAGCGTCGGGTATGCAAATTAGGAGTTACGGCGGATCCACAACGGTTTTTCGCGTTCGCTACGTCGCCGCTAGTCTAGTTTCCCGTCGCAAAGTTACACTTTTTTTTGGTGCCTTAACTTTAGTCAGCAAGTGTATTGCTGTCTAAAGTATGGTCGTCTTTCCCGCGCCGACATTTAAAAATCAACGTCGTTTGCGTAAGCCGTCCGGGAATACAGAAGTACATTACGCGCGTCGGCGTTCAAAAAAATGACGTCACGGCGCGCAAAGCACGGCGGGAGTTAGGAAACGGAGCAATGCGCAGTAGGTCCGGCGCGGGAGCGCGCCTAATTTAAATGGCACACGCCCATTTGAATTGGCCCGTCTTGTGCCGGAGGCCGCGGGCGTAGTTTTCATCGCAACTGCTTGGTGAATCAGGCACTTGCGATGAAAAATTGCGGCGGTGTAACTTATCTAGGATAAGTTACGCCGCAGCGATTCTACGTGAATCTGGCCCAAAACATCTAATGATTGGTAAGCTGCAATATAATACATTTTTAGTTTTAGGTTTTAGGCTCGGTTCATACTGGTGCGATGCACAAGCCCCCAAAAAGTCCAGTGCAGGGTCCCGCATGGCACTTGACTTGCAGGCAGTTTACACTGCCCTATGCGAACCGCTGGGAGTGTCAATACAAAGTTAATGACACCCCCAGATAGGTTCGCATATCGCAGTGTGAATTGGATCGGATGTGAACACCCATGCGATCGATTCTGGTGCGGACAAAAAAAAGGGTCCTGCACGAGTTTGGTCCAAATGCAATGCGAATTCAGCCATACGATATATATGGGTGAATTTGCATCGCACAGACATTGCATGTAATCTGCACAGCAGTGTGAATCACACGCGATGTCTGGCATCGCTGCAGTGTGAACCGCCCTAATACCGTTCTAAAGTTCCATTGGGTTTTAAAAATTCCAATTAGTTTCGTGATTGTTATTTCTCTTTCACTGTGTCTAGAGTTCTGCTTTAGCTGTGATCAATGGAGTGGAACTGGATGTCATACGCACAAAAGTGAACAGGGGAAGCTAAAAACTGATAAACTGGACAATTTTTAATTACTTCAATAAGGAGAGTTTTCACTTCAAACAACCCTTATAAATCATTAAGCAGGAGTTTAATCAGGGGAAACAAAGAATAGGAAGCAGAATCATGTCTTTACCTAATGAAGCGGAAGATGGTGACCAGGCAAAGCCATTGTAAAAACGTCCGTTAGAAGAAACACAATATAATAGCCATGAAGGCTGTACCGAAAGTAATGCAAAACTGGGCATAACCTTTTTTTATCAATTTACATAGGTCATTCAAATTTCACATGTTGGAAGAGTATAGCCCTGTACACACGGGCCAGAATCTCGTCAGGAAAAAACTGTTGTTTTTCCTGACGAGATTCTTGGCAAGAATCTTTTGCCGCCCGAGTTTACAGACACTCCATTCAAAAGAACCGCGGTTATTTTGATTGGCAAGAACGCGGTGACATCATCGCATACGACGAGCATGCCCTCGTAACATTCATTGCCGTCGCCGCCATCTTGCTGCACCCTACCTATGCCTAGGAAGCTACCGCGCATGCGTCAAAGTCATTTTGAGCATACACAGGTTTCCACGGCGACAGATAAGTATACACACTCTTGGGTTTCTCGGCAGGAAAACACTGCCGAGAATCACGACGAGAAAATAGAGAACATGTTAGGCAGTTTTCTTGGCGAGAAACCTGAAAGCCTCGTACACACGCACGGTATACTCGGCAAGCTCTGCCAGCAGTTTTCTTGCTGGTTCTTGCTGAGTAAACCGAGCGTGTGTACGAGGCTTAACTCTTCCTCTATACCAGTGTTTTTCAACTCCAGTCCTCAAGGCACACCAACAGGTCATGTTTTCAGGCTTTCCATTATTTTGAACAGGTGATTTGATCAGTTTCACTGCCTTAGTAATCACCACAGTTGTTTCATCTAAAGGAAATCCTGAAAACCTGACCTGTTGGTGTGCCTTGAGGACTGGAGTTGAAAAACACTGCTCTATACAACGGTACTACTCAACTAATGCCTCGTACACACGATCGGAATTTGCGATGGAAAAAGTCAGACCGAATTTTTTAATCGGATATTCCGACCGTGTGTATGTCCCATCAGACTTTTTCCAATCGGAAATTCCGACGGAGTTAGAAAAAGAACAGTGGGCCAGATTCACAGAAGAAGTACGCCGGAGTATCTACTGATACTCCGGCGTACTTTCAAATTTGCCGCGTCGTATCTTTAGTTTGAATCCTCAAACCAAGATACGCTGGCTTTTGGCTTCGATCCGACAGGCGTACGGCTTTGTACACCTTCGGATCGTAGGTGTAGTACTTCGGTGCCCACTGGGTGGAGTTTGCGTCGTTTTCCGTCCGCGTCGGGTATGCTAATTAGCTGTTTATGGCGATTCACAAAGGTACGCGCGGCCGTCGCATTCTCTTACGTCGTCGCTAGTCGGCTTTTGCCGGCGTATAGTTAAAGCTGCTATTTCTTGGCTTATATTTAGACTTGCCATGTTAAAGTATGGCTGTCGTTCCCGCGTCGAATTTAAAATTTTGCGTAAGTCGTCCGTGAATAGGAAAGGACGTAACGCACGTCGCCGTCATTTCACGCAAAGCATGGCGGGAAATTTCAAAATGGAGCATGCGCAGTACGCGCCTAATTTAAATGATACACGCCCCATTTGAATTAGGCGGGCTTGCGTGGGACGGATTTACGATACGCCGCCGCAAGTTTACAGGCAAGTGCTTTGTGAATCAAGCACTTGCCCGTAAAACTTGCGGCGGTGTAACGTAAATGCAATACGTTACGCCGCCGGAATTCTACCTGAATCTGGCCCATGTTCTCTTTTTTTAAGATGGAAAAAAATCGTAAATTTCGTTCTTCTGTATGGAACTGTGTGGAACTGTATGAAAAAAAAAAACACGCATGCTCAGAATCAAGTCGAAGCATGCTCGGAAGCACTGAACTTAATTTTTCTTGGATCGTCGTACGTGTTGTACATCACCGCATTTTTGACGGTCGGAATTTGGTGTGACAGTGTGTATGCAAGACAGCTTGAACGGAATTCTGTCTGAAAAACCAACTGAGTTTATTCCGACGGAAACTCCGATCATGTGCACAGGGTATAAGTCTTCTTCACAAGCAATGCATTTGCACTATCGTTGAACACAACTCTTGAATCCTCTTTGAAGTGTTGTACCCACTTCTTCACAATCACTTTCACATCATCTGTGTCAACCAATCCTTGTCCTCAAAGACTGTCCTTCATTAGACTGAACAAGTGGCAGTATTAGGAAGCGAAATCTGGGCTGTATGGTGGATGAAGGACCTCTGACCAGCAGAATTTGCAGACTGCATGATTTATAGCCTTTTCCTCCTAATGGCTTCTTTAAGTTTCTTTAGTGCTCCAATGTACAGCTCACTGGTTATGGTATGGCAACATTCCAGAATATCAAGGAGAAGGACACCCTTGCCATCCCAAAAAGCAGCCGCTATGACTTTCTTTGCTGGCTCCATTCCATGGACTGATTCTTCCTTTCCAAAAGACGGCATGCCTACGTATTATCCCTTGTCAACAGATTTGTCTTCATTGGCTTCAAATGCTTCCAGCATATCAGAGCAGACTATCACCCTTCCCTCCTTCAAATCTGATGTCAAAAGCCGAGGTACCCACTTTGCACACATCAGGGCTCATTTACACTTGCTTTGATTTTAACACACATTAACGGATAGTTTACACTTGCTTCAAAACAAGGCCTTCGGACAGGCTTTGTTAAAGCTCTCTGGGCCAGATTCACGTAGCCCGGGTGCAGCGTAACGTAACCGATTTAGGTTACACCGCCGCAAATTTTCTGGCTAAGTGCCCTATCCACAAAGCACTTACCTGGAAATTTGCGGCGTTGTATCCTAAATCCGTCCGGCGCAAGGTGGGCCAATTCAAATGGGGCGGGTACCATTTAAATTAGGCGCGCTCCCGCGCCGGACGTACTGCGCATGCTCCCGACGCAAATTTCCCGACGTGCTTTGCGCAAAATTACGACGTGTCGACGTTTTGTGAATCGCGACGTAAAAAAAAAGACTTGCGCCGGGAAAAACTATTTTTTGAAAAAAAAATTCAAAAGCGACGCGGGAAAGACGGGTATACTTTTACATGGTGTACTAATTTTACACTTTGTAAAAGGTGCCCTATCTTTGCGACGGCAAACTTACACTTGCGGCGACTTAACGACGGGAAAAAGTTTTGTGGATAGCCGTAACTGCTAATTTGCATACCCGACGCTGGTTTACAACGCAAACTCCCCCCAGCGGCGGCCGCGGTACTGCATCCTAAGATCCGACAGTGTAAAACTATAACACCTGTCGGATCTTAGGGATATCTATGCGTAACTGATTCTATGAATCAGTCGCATAGATAGAAACAGGGATACGACGGCGTATCAGCAGATACGCAGTCGTATCCCTTTTGTGAATCTGGCCCTCTGAACACTAGTCAAAGCTCATGTCAGTAAATAAAATGATTAGCTTACAGTCCAGTTTACACCTTGCGTTTGCTTTGCTTCGGGTTTGCTTAAATTTTTTTACTCCATGTTGCTTTAGTTGTGCTTCAAAGTGTCTTCAAAGCCTCCATAGACGTCTAAGGCAAAGCTCGCTTGAAGCCCCACTGAAGGCCATCAAAGCCTCACCAAAGCCTCATCGAAGCCCCACCAAAGCCTCATCGAAGCTCCACCAAAGCCTCATCGAAGCCTCACCGAAGCCTCATCGAAGCCTCATCGAAGCACCAAGCAAAAGCAAGGTGTAAACAGGACTGTAAGCTAACCATTTTATTTAGTTCCAGGAGCTTTGACTGGTGTTCAGAGAGCTTTAACAAAGCATGTCCGAAGCCATGTTTTGAAGCAAGTGTAAACTAGCCCGAAGTCTTCCATCATTGTCTATAAGGCATTGTGAGCACAGTCTAGTAGTGCAGCAAGCTCACCTATTGTGACTTGTCTGTCCACATTAATCAATTCATCCACTCAGTGGTTGCAGTGGATGTTCTCTCACTGCGTGGTTTGTCTTCAACTCTGGTTTCCTCTTCTCTAATAAACTTTTTCATCCATCTGCACACATTGCTCTTGTCAATGGTGTCATCTCTATAAACACACTGGGGTAGATTCAGGTAGATGGGCGTAATTTTGTGCGGGCGTAGCGTATCTCAGATACGCTACACCGCCGTAACTTAGTGAGGCAGGTTCTGTATTCACCAAGAACCTGCTCCCTAAGTTACGTCGGCGTAGCGTAAATCTGCCGGCGTAAGCGCGCCTAATTCAAATTGTGAAGAGGTGGGCGTGTTTTATGTAAATAAAACATGACCCCACGTAAATGACGTTTTTGACCAACGGCGCATGCACCGTCCGTGAATGTAACCCAGTGCGCATGCTCCAAATTAACCCGCAAAAAGCCAATGCTTTCGACGTGAACGTAAATTACGCAAAGCCCTATTCGCGAACGACTTACGCAAACGACGTAAAATTTTCAAAATTCGACGCGGGAACGACGTCCATACTTAACATAGGATACGCCTCATATAGCAGGGGTAACTTTATGCCTGAAAAAGCCTAACGTAAACGACGTAAAAAAAATGCGCCGGGCAGACGTACGTTTCTGAATCGGCGTATCTACCTAATTTGCATATTCCTCGCGTAAATATACGGAAGCGCTACCTAGCGGCCAGCGTAAAATTGCAACTAAGATACGACGGCGTAAGAGACTTACGCCGGTCGGATCTTAGTCAAATCAATGCGTAACTGATTCTATGAATCAGGCGCATAGATACGACGCCGCAAACTCAGAGATACGATGGCGTATCTGGAGATACGCTGTCGTATCTCATACCTAAATCTGTCCCTCTGTAGCCTTCTGTGTATGTCAGACAGCCTGCACCTCTCCTTCACCAAGAAAGAACTCAGTGACGGCATGTTGCTCCTGCTTGGAATCCATTATTTACCTGCAATGGAAAAAAAAGAAGAAAACGAGTTACTTTATAGGAAGAGTTACTCTATCAAGAGGTGACATTTGAACAACCTGTGTAAGTTAATAAAAAAGTTATGCTCACTTTGCGTTACTTTTGGTACAGCTGTTGTACACATATAATAAAAGGGAATATAGAAATAATGTAGAGAACCATCCAGTGTAAATATCTTAATTATAGTCAACATATTGATTGTCTGCAGACTTTTCCTGTTTTACTCCGTGTGAATGAAAAACAAAATTGTAACTAGTACTGCCAATCTTTTATTTTTTTTTAAATATGGCCTTCCAATGAAAATATATAATTAACAATTAAAGTGTAACTAAAGGCAATACTTCTCGCCTCTTCTCCGGCTCATTGCTCATCCCATTCATTCTGGCAGTTGGCCCTGTCTCCCTCTGCCACCATTGGCTTGCAGAAGCCCGGGAGAAGGCGTTCCCAGAAACGTCATGAGTATGGCCGCGATTGGTGAGAACGGACTCTCGCATCACCCCACGTCGGGCCAGCAGTGCCGTGATTGGAGGCAACGTGGCATTGCCTTGGGCGGGCCGTCTTCTGGTTAGCTGGAGTGAGAGAGGGCAGCCCGAGTAGGTGGTGTGTCCTGTGTGTGTGCCCGGAGCGAGCGGCGGCGGCGACTCCTGCTCAATCTTCGCTCCATAAGAGGCAGGGGCACTTTTCTCCATTTTTTGGGGGGAAAAGTGCGTCTTATGGAGCGAAAAATAGGGTATAACCCCTGTCTCCAGGCTCCTTCAGAAAAAACCGAAAGTCAGTAGCTACAAATACTGTAGCTGCTGACAATTAAAATTAGGACACTTACCTGTCCATGAATCCAGCGGTGTCTTCACTCCAGCCGATTTTTCAATCCACTGTCGGGTGATGCCATCTCCACTAAGGGAAACTGGCAGTGAAACCTTACGGTTTCATAGCCGGTTCCCTACTGCGCAAAGAACTTCTTCCGGGTGAGTCACTACCTTTCTTTAAATCTTGGCGACTGATGGGGACACTAGTTGTCTCAAGCTTATGCGCAATGGGAGATTGCACTCGTTGAGGGACCTTAGAGAGGAATATTGCGAGTTTTCAATGGTTACCTGGAGTTATCAGCAAGCTTTTTTGTACTCTTCACCTACAGAGGATTAGAAAGGCAGAACCCCGCTCGATTTTGAAGACGAATGGAAAAATAGGGTTTTCCTCCGTCTTCAGAATCGGAGGATTGCGGAACCGGGCGAGATCGGGGGTCAGCGGATGTTCATCCGCTGACACCCGCGATCTCATAGGGACCAATGTATGTCCCTTTTTCATCCGTACATGGATGGATGATAAAGTGGAAAAACGCCCGTGTGAAAGAGCCCTTAGACCTTCACTAAAATAAAGGAGACAATTTATAAACTTCTGTCTAGGTGGTACAGGGTCCCGAAGATGCTGACTGTCGCATACCCCTTAGTCTCGGATAGATGTTGGCGGGGCTGCGGGCAACAAGGCTCTCATTTCCACATCTGGTGGTAATTCCCTAAGATTAGGCTATTTTTGGCTGAGCTCAGGAGTTTGATCTCAAAAATAACAACGGCCTTGATCAAGGACGACTCTGTGCAATGCCTCTTTCATGGCCCTTAAAGCTCCATCAGGGCTTATAAGAAGAATATAGGGCCAGATTCACATAGAATTACGTTGCTCCTGGGCAGCGTAACGTATGTGATTTACGTTACACCGCCGCAGGTTTACAGCGTAAGTGCCTGATTCTCAGAACTCTTACCTGTAAACTTGCAGCGGTGCATCGTAAATGCGCTCGGCGCAAGCCCGCCCAATTCAAATGGGGCGGGCACCATTTAAATTAGGCGCGTTCCCGCGCCGAACGTACTGCGCATGCTCCGTCGGGTAAATTACCCGACGTGCATTGCGCTAAATGACGTCGCACGGACGTCATTTGTTTTGACGTTAACGTAAATGGCGTCCAGCGCCATTCACGGACGACTTACGCAAACAACGTTGTTTTTTTAATTTCGACGCGGGAACGACGGCCATTCCTAACATGGCTTAGGACAACTAGGGCTCAGCCCTATTTTTACGCGGCGTAACTCGACGGAAACAACGTAAAGTTAGATCGACGGGCAGCGCGGACGTTCGGGGATCGCCGTAACTAGTCATTTGCATATTCTACGCCGACCGCAATGGCCTCGCCACCTAGCGGCCGGCCTAGAATTGCATCCTTAAGATCCGACAGTGTAATTCAATTACACCTGTCGGATTTTAGGGCTAGCTATGCGTAACTGATTCTATGAATCAGTCGCATAGTTAGGACGGCCCTAACACAGAGATACGACGGCGTATCAGGAGATACGACGGCGTATCAGGAGATACGCCGTCGTATCTCTTTTGTGAATCTGGCCCATAGTTCCACATCTGTTGATTGCAGCTAAAGGGCTAATTCTGGTCTATTGGAAAAAGCCATAAGTCCCTACTATAGAACGTTGGGTGAAACAGGTCAGCAAAATCATGGAAGATGAGAAATGGGGCCGTACCAATAGTAATAGATTGGAAGAGTTTCATGCTAAATGGGAACAATTGATTCATTTTGTTAAAGTGATCAGGAGTTTACCGTTCCCTTCTTCATGAAAGGGAGGTGACACTCCCCCCCCCCCCCCCCCATTTTTTTTCCGGATGTGGATCTCTTCCTATTGGGAATTCAGGAATCTTATTATGTTGCAGTACTAAATGATTCAGGGACCCCCCCCCCTTTTTTTTATATGAATGGGTGATTGTATTGGGAGATATGTATGAGGTAGTCTTTTAATGTTTATTGGTTATGGTTAATAAAGATTATACATATTTTTATTTATTTTTTAAAGTGTATTTTTTTCCTAAAAATTAGCATTTAATAAACTGCTGCACAAATATCATATGAAATAAAAAATTACAACACCCATCATTTTATTCCACAGAGCCTTCGCTTTCAGAAAATATATATAGCCGGATTCAGGTAGAGCGGCGCATTGAGAGGCAAGCTGAGTATTCACAAAGCACTTGCTCCCATATTTACGCCAGCGTAACGTAAATAGGCCGGCGTAAGCCCGCCTAATTCAAAGTAGGCAGGTAGTGGGCGTGTTGTATTAAAATGAGTCGTGACCACATGTAAATGCATGGCTGTACGCTGCGCGCGCGCATGCTCAGAATCACGTTGCATATACTCCCAATGCTTTCGACCTGAACGTAACCTACGCCCAGCCCCATTCACGTACGACTTACGCAAACAACGTAAAATCCGACGGCAGTTCCGACGTCCATACCCTAGACGACTTAGACCAGCTATTTGGTGGTTTATCTTTACGCCGGACGTATGCCTTACATAAACGGCATAGCTTACTGCGACGGGCTCAAGTACGTTTTCGTGAATCGGCGTATCTAGGTCATTTGCATATTCGACGCATAAATCAATGGAAGCGCCCCTAGCGGACAGCGTAAATATGCACCCAAGATACGACGGCGTAGGAGACTTACGTCTGTCGTATCTTGCCACAATTCAGGCGTATCTGATTTAGAGAATCAGAGCATAGATACGACGGCGCACATTTGGACTTACGACGGCGTATCAGTAGATACGTCGGCGTAAGTCTTTCTGAATCTGGCCCAAAATGTTTGGTAGTAGCAAAAAAAAAAAAAAATGCAGATTTTTACATGTATGTGTACACACGATCGGTTCGTCTGATGAAAACGGACTGATGGACCGTTTTCATCGGACGAACCGATCGTGTGTGGGCCCCATCAGTTTTTTTTTCATCGGTGAAAAAAAATAGAACCTGTTTTAAATTTTTCTTATGGTTAAAAAAACTATAGAAAAAAAAACGGTCGTCTGTGGGGAAAGCCATCGGTCAAAAATCCACGCATGCTCAGAATCAAGTCGACGCATGTTCGGAAGCATTGAACTTAATTTTTCTCAGCACGTCGTTGTGTTTTACGTCACCGTGTTGGACACGATCAGGTCTTTAACCGATAGTGTGTAGGCAAGACTGATGAAAGTCAACTTCATCGGATATCTGATGAAAAAATCCATCGGTTCGTTTTCATCAGACGACGTGTGTACAGGGCATTAGAATTGGCCCAGATTGCAGGTGGTTAAAAAATGAGCAGAACACGAAGATGCGGCACAGTTTTCCTGCTCCATTCTCCCTTTGACTGCTCATCCACAGTTGTCAGCTCGCCTTTGCTTTATAACGGTGATGGATTATAATGTATTCCACACACAATGGGTCATTTATTATGGGCATTATGAGGATCTGTCTGCACTGGATTTCGTAATTAACTTCTTAAACAAACAATTATTTTCTGTTGGAAGGAGCAAGATAATGACAGCGGTACAAGACCAAAGCCGAACGGTTTAATCTCCGAACAAAGTACCTTCCTTTAGAATTATAGATTTACATAGTTCAATGTTCAATTTGGGCATCGTTTTTGGACAAATTAGAGCTGAATTTAGTAAAAGAGGGAAAAAAAAAGGCATTCAGAGAAGACTGTTTAGGAAATTAAAGGGATCGTGTGCTAAGAGAAGAACACAATTACTAATTTACTTCTGACTGTCATGTTGATTCCCTGGTTTCCAAACTGCAGCCTGCCGGGCATGGGCCATATGTAACACTTTGTATGCCTCTATCCAGCTCTTTGTATGCCTCTATTCCCCTTACTGATACCAATGATGTGACACTATTCCTTCCACTGACACCAATGTTAGGGCACCATTCCTTCCACTGATACCAATGATGGGGCACTATTCCTCCCACTGATGCCAATGATGGGACACTAATCCCCCCACTGACACCAATTATAGGGCACTATTTCTAATCGCTGATACTAATGATGGGGCGTTATTTCTTCCACTGATACCGTTGATCGGGCACTATTCCTCTCACTGATATCAATGATGGGGCACTATTTCTACCACTGATACCAATGATGGGGCACTATTCCTCCCACTAACACCAACGATGAGACGCTATGCCAAATCTAAAATGAAATGGAATTCTATGGGTAGAAGCACCCTGTATATTATTATTATTATTATTATTTAGGTACTTATATAGCGCCCTCAATTTACGCAGCGCTTTACATATACAATGTACATTCACATCAGTCCCTACCCTCAAGGAGCTTACACTCCAAGGGGTAGATTCTCATAGATGGGCGCAAAAATGGGCGGGCGTAACGTATCTCATTTAGGTTACGCCGCCGCAAGTTTTTCAGGCAAGGGCTTTATTCACAAAGCACTTGCCTGTAAAGTTGCGGCGGCGTAGCGTAAATCACCCGGCGGAATTCAAATTCGGCGGGTAGGGGGCGTGTTTCATTTAAATGAAGCGCGTCCCCACGCCAAATGAACTGCGCATGCGCCCGTCCCTAAAATATCCCAGCGTGCATTGCTCTAAATGACGTCGCAAGGACGTCATTGGTTTTGACGTGGACGTAAATTACGTCCAGCACCATTCACGGACGACTTACGCAAACAACGTAATTTTATAAATTTTCGACGCGGGAACGACGGCCATACTTAACATTGGCTGCGCCTCATATAGCAGGGGCAACTTTCACCCCGGGAAAAGCCTAACGTAAACGTTGGAACTTTACTGCGTCGGCCGCGCGTACGTTCGGGAATTCGAGTATCTAGCTAATTTGCATACTCGACGCGGAAATCGACGGAAGCGCCACCTAGCGGGAAAAAGAAAAATTGCAGTTACGATCTGACGATGTAAGTGACTTACGCCTGTCGGATCAAATGGATATCTATGCGTAACTGATTCTAAGAATCAGTCGCATAGATACGACGGCCCAGATTAGGACTTACGATGGCGTACATGGCGCTGCGCCGTCGTAAGTCCCTTGAGAATCTGGGCCTAAGGTCCCTAACTCACAATCATATAGTAGGGCAAATTTAGGCAGAAGCCAATTAACCTACCAGCATGTCTTTGGAGCATATCAGGTAAGTGAACAGGCAGGGGGAATTGGGTATGGGGGGCTGGGGACTGTTCCCCAAATGTGGGTGTAACATGGAACATGGTCCAAAATATAGAATTAGCCTTTAAGCAGTATTGAAACCAAAGGATCACACATATAGCTGGGAAAATGTACAATATATACAAGAGCGCAGGATGGTGTTGTTTTTAATGAGTCAATTGACTTATGGAGGTTGATTACTAAATAAGTAGAGGCTGTTCTGTAGCGAATAAGGTGAAGTTGTGTTCACTTCACTCATCCAACTGTAGACCAAGCATTTTTTATTTAAGTCTTTACTCCTTCAGTAAATCACCCACATAAACCTAGTTTGAAAGAAGGAACTGTAAAGCTCAACCACTGCGAGGCTATGTCCTCCCTCCTCCCAGGCCTCCAACCACCTAGCAGCGTTTCCTTTACAGACGTTATTCATTTTAACCATAAAATATATATATAATTTTTTTTTAGATGCGTCTACATAGTTACATAGTTAGTCAGGTTGAAAAAAGTCCATCTAGTTCAACCATAAAAAAATAAATAAATAAAATAAAAAATTTCGTACAATCACATATACCCAACTCTATACCCACAGTTGATCCAGAGGAAGGCAAAAAACCCCATCAGAGCATGATCCAATTTGCTACAGCAGGGGAAAAAAATCCTTCCTGATCCCCCGAGAGGCAATCGGATTTTCCCCCGGATCATCTTTACCTATAAATGTCAGTACCCAGTTATATTCTGTACATTTAGGAAAGTATCCAGGCCTTCCTTAAAGCAATCTACTGAGCTGGCCAGAACCACCTCTGGAGGGAGTCTATTCCATATTTTCACAGCTCTTACTGTGAAGAAACCTTTCCATATTTGGAGAAGAAATCTCTATTACTCTAGACGTAAAGAGTGCCCCCGTGTCCTCTGTGATGACCGTAAAGTGAATAACTCAACACCATGTTCACTATATGGACCCCTTATATAAATATATTTTTTTTATATCAAATGTATTTGTACATGTTGATCATATCCCCCCTTAATCTCCTCTTCTCAAGAGTGAATAAATTCAGTTCTTCTAATCTTTCCTCATAGCTGAGCTCCTCCATGCCTCTTATCAGTTTGGTTGCCCTTCTCTTCACTTTCTCCAGTTTCCCGGTATCCTTTTTGAGAACTGGGGCCCAAAACTGAACTGCATATTCCAGATGAGGTTTTACTAATGATTTGTACAGAGGGGGCAACATTATATCTCTCTCTCTGGAGTCCATACCTCTCCTAATACAAGAAAGGACTTTGCTCGCTTTGGAAACCGCAGCTTGGCATTGCATGCCATTATTGAGTTTAGGATCTACCAAAACCCCAGATCCTTCTCCAATATGGATTCCCCCTAGTATGTATGATGCATGCATATTCTTGGCCCCCAAGTGCATAACTTTACTTTTATCAACAGTAAGTAATTTATCAACATAGTTGCCCAATCAGACAGAGCATTGAGGTCGGCTTGTAAATTAGAGACATCCTGTAAGGACGTTATTCCACTGCATAGCTTGGTGTCATCTGCAAAGACAGAAATGTTACTTTTGATCTCAGACCCAATATCACTATAAAAATAATAAAAAGTAAGGGTCCCAACACTGAACCTTGGGATACACCACTGATAACCTTAGACCATTCAGAGTAAGAATCATTAACCACTACTATCTGAATTCTGTCTTTTAGACAGTTTTCTATCCATTTACAAATTGATATTTCCAAGTATACCATGTTCACAACCACCCCTCTGTCCAAGGTTTTACTTACCTCTTCATAAAAAGAAATCAGGTTTGTCTGACAACTTCTGTCATTCATGAATCCATGCTGTCTGTTGCTTAAAATGTTTTTTTTTTTTCCAGCAATGTTTATTTGGTCTTTTATTAATCTCTCCAGTATCTTCCCAACTATAGAAGTTAAACAAACAGGTCTATAGTTACTTGGTAAAGACTTTGTTCCCTTTTTAAATATGGGCACCACGTTGGCCCTGCGCCAATCCAGTGGTACTATTCCCGTCATTAATGATTCCCTAAAAATTAGATACAATGGCTTTGAAATTACAGAGCTCAATTCTTTTAGGATCCGTCGGTGTATGGCACCTGGTCTAGGTGCTTTATCCACCTTTATTCTGTCTAAATATTTCTGGACCATATCACTTTTGAGCCATTGTGGATCATTTGGGGCTGTGTCACTACCACCCCCATTATGGACATGAGCCCCTCCCCCATGCTCCTTTGTATACACAGAGCTGAAGAAAGTATTTAATAAATTGGCCTTCTCTTTGTCCCCAGTCACTCACTCTAGATTATTGTGTAAAGGGCCTACATGCTCAGACCTGACCTTTTTACTATTAATATATTTGAAGGATGTTTTGGGGTTTGTCCTACTATGTCTTGCAACCTGTCGTTCGTTTTGAATTTTTGCATCCTTGATTTCCTTTTTACATATTCTGTTATATTCTTTGTAACATTTAAACGACACTAGTTTTTTAAAATTTTTATATTTTTTAAAAGCTCTAAACGCAGCTAAACGCGCCATGTAAATGCACCTAAACTGACATTTTTAGATGCCTGTTTCTAGCTGTCAAGGCTGTCTAGCATTCAGGAGAGGTTGAACCACGTCCCGTGTACATGAAGCCTAAATGTCCTTACTCTGGACAGCACCTGATGAGCTCCCAGAGTGTCCACAGCCCCCTGAATGCCCCTAGCTAATGCCTTCAACAGTGTCCCTAAGTGCTCGCTACAGCTGCAGTACCATTTAATCTCCCACAAAATTACCAGCTTCTTGAAGAGACCCCCCCTAACCCCCTCCAGAGACCCCCCAACCCCCACTAGAGACCAAAATCCCAACAGTTACTGCCAGCTTCCTCCAAAAACCTCATCCCCTACAGGTCCACTAAGTCTGAGTCCCCTAACCTCCTTCAGCACTCCTACCCCCATAGTGACACCCAGTCCCATCCAGAGCCTTCCAAAATTTCAATACATATACATATTTTTTATTTCCATACTTTACATATTTTGTCAAATAAATTGCTTTGTTGCGCTAAATCAAAAACAAAACAAAAAAGGTACAGCAGCTGACACAATATTGCTCATCCGTCCATTCAACTGCAATCCGTCAGCCTTCCTCCACTCGCCCGAGTGCCATCTGATGGGTAGTGGGCGAGTGGAGGAAGGCTGACGGATTGCAGTTGAACAGATGGATGAGTGCCACCTGATGGGTAGGAAGCGCTGGTCGCTTTCCTGATTATATGCTTGTCATATTTTTATAAAATGTGAGTGCATCTACACTCATCTTATCATTAAATACTTTATATTGATGGGATGTTTCCACAATGAGTTGTTGTTTTTTCTCATTCCTTACACATGTTCTCATTGGGTCACCATTGGAACTGCTTTGGTTAACCCCTTTCTGATATCCAAACACATGTAAACCTGTTGGGTCTGTGGAGAGAGTTTTGGTGGAAGATTTTTGGAAGAGGAAAGATCTGATGAATTGAGAGTTTCCATGTTCCTTACTAGTGTTGCTCACGAATATTCGCATTGCGAATATTCGACTCGAATATAGCATATTCGAGAAATCGCGCTATATTTCGAATTTCGCGGTGAATATTCGCAATTCCGAATATTCGCATTTTTTCAATTTGATTTTTAAAACAGATCACATCCTATCGACGTCTAAAAGCATTGCTGGTATGATTAGAGACCCTGGGCGAGTAGCTAAGCTGAGGCGATCCTTTTATGTTGCCAAATTGAAAAAAAAAATTGCGATTTTTCGCTATTGCGAATGCGAAAATGATTGCGAATTTTCGATAACTGTGGTAGGAGAACTCTGATTGTCTCTGATGCAAAAGGGGGGGGCTTTGTGTATGTGTATGTTATGAATATTTGTATGTTTGATATTATTATTTTTTGTAAGAAGGAAAAAATTGCGCATACCTTAAAAAAGGGGAGAATACAGCAGCAACTCAAAAATGTTATACAACATAAATTAATACAAGACAGAAAATGGAGTCGCTCTACAAGAATAAAAAATATGTCTAGTGACAAGACATGTGGGCAAATTATAAAATAAGCAAGCGCAAATAACTTGTGAAATACACAGTGAAACAAATATATAAAGAAATATAGTCCCAATAATAGAAAAATAATCTTTCATAAAAATGTCTTTGATATGTGAAGTGAAAAAAAGTCCAAAGCATGCAGCATGAACGTGTTCAATCTTCAAGGTGTTTGATTGACAAACGGCTGTGACAGATGGATAGAGTAAAGAATCACCACCAATGCAAAACACTTTTTATTTTCTATTGTAAAATATCACGAATATTCTGAGCCAATCAGAGTGCTCCTTCCGCATTTGCCGAATATTCGCAATTATTTTGTATTGTAAAATATCAAGAATATTCTGAGCCAATCAGAGTGCTCCTTCTGCATTTGCCGAATATTCGCAATTATTTTGTATTGTAAAATATCAAGAATATTCTGAGCCAATCAGAGTGCTCCTTCTGCATTTGCCGAATATTCGCAATTATTTTGTATTGTAAAATATCAAGAATATTCTGAGCCAATCAGAGTGCTCCTTCCGCATTTGCCGAATATTCGCAATTATTTTGTATTGTAAAATATCACGAATATTCTGAGCCAATCAGAGTGCTCCTACAGCATTTGTCGAAATTGCGCAATAAATATCGCATTCGCATGTTGCGATATTTCGATAAAATATCACGAATATTCTGAGCCAATCAGAGCGCTCCTCCAGCATTTCTCGAAATTGCGCAATAAATATCGCATTCGCATGTTGCGATATTTCGATAAAATATCACGAATATTCTGAGCCAATCAGAGTGCTCCTACCGCAGTTATCAAAAAATCGCAATTATTTTCGCATTCGCAATAGCGAAAAATCGCAATCATTTAATTTCGATAAAATATCACGAATATTCGAATTTAGCGAATATATCTCGAATATTCGAATATATATTCGAGATATATCGCGAAATCGAATATGGCATATTCTGCTCAACACTATTCCTTACTTTGGGATATCTTATTTGTGCATTACCCATGTACTGGCGGTAAGGGTCAGTGCGTTCATGTGTTGGTGGCGGCTCTGCTATTCCTTTTTTACTTGATCTCTCTCTGGATTGGACTCATACTTCAATTGCAACATTTTTTTTATTGCTTTAGCGCTACAATTCTTTTTTCATTTACATATTTTGTATTTGCTCATTTTTGTGTGAGCATAAACTTTTTTGGACCATTGAGCCTGAAAGGTTTTGAAGGGTTCTTACTGGGCCCTTGTCTAAATAAGGTTGAGGACCACTGCTCTAAGCACCACAAATCAAAAAGCCGTATCTGAGTGAGTGATAAGCAAACATGGCTACCTCTATGTGTATAAGTATAACATTTATTTTCTTTCTTTTTTTTTCTACTTGAAATTGTAGGGTGTGGGTCTTGGGGTCTACCCCAAAGTCTAAGGGAAAGATGTGTGGCTATTAGGTTTCCATCTCTCCTGCTTTGGGGGCTCGTTCTTTGGGAGAGCACCCCAATTAGTACAGTACCTGTTGGTTTCAGATGATTGTGAGGATAGGGATCTGCTGGGCCTTTTGGTTGGGTGGAATTGAGTGTGCCTCGCCCCTGTCAGGATTCTTGTGCCAGGTGGGGGGGGGGGAGTTAAGAGAGGATTCCTTCCTCTTCAGGAAAGGACCAATAGACACTTTTTGGTTGACTTACTGTGTTTTGTTTTTGCTAACCACGCCTGGGCTTGTAAAAGAAAGACAAAAAATTACAAACTTTACAGAAAAAAAAGGTTTTAAAAACATAAACACACATCAATGACATTACTGACACGAGGCTCATCTCTTTTAGGAATAAATATAAAAATAACGGAAAAGATGATACATTCACTTGAAGGCGCCTTGCATTTTTCTTTGGAAGCACGACACACTTTGTTCCAGTGCACCGCTGTTTAGGTTAATAACTGTCATTTGATGTAATGTGTACCTGTTGGAGACATCTGTAGTCTCTGCAAACACAAAGATGGAAAATTTCATATATTTAGAGATTCTAAATGTGGAGGCGCTTTGTAGCTCAAGGATACAAGATGACCTAATGTTCTGTATAAACTGGATGAAACGACTACTAGAGGATTTGTATTAAATAACTTCTGAAATAGGACAAATCCTTTACAGGCAGGACAATATAAATTGGATTTTCTTATCATCGCATCAAATTCTTTTTATATTTTTGATTTTTGATCCTTAGATTTGGTTACTATTTCCATAGTACGTGGGTGATATTTAATAATCACCTTTAAAGTAACACTAAAGTCTGGTTAAAACAAATTCTATTCAAGTACCGTATTTGCCGGTATATAAGGCAACCGGGCGTATAAGGTGACCAGGCGTATAAGACAACCCCCTAATTTTACAGTTTTTTAAGATGTTTTGCCTGTACTCACCGTATAAGACGACCCCCCTTCGAGGGGGAGCCATATTCTTTTTCATTCTTGCTGGAGCTGAAGCCATATTCTTCTTCCTTCTTGCTGGAGTTGGAGCCAATCACGATGAGCGATGTATTCTATTAATGAATACAAAGCCTGCTTGGATTGTCAGAGGCTGTAACATCATCAGCCCACGTCTCACTGACTTTCAAAGCCAATCCGAGCAGGCTACTGTATGTAGCCTGCTCGGATTGGCAGAGGTTGTTACTCCAATTCAAGCAGGCTCTGTATTCATTTGAATCGCTCACCAGGATTGGCTAAGCAGTATATACTGTAGGTGGCCGAAGCTACATACAGTATTACTGCACATCCAGCAGGCATCCGAGCAGCTGACCCGGCGTATAAGGCCGGGTACTCACGACCAAACATGTATGGTGAAAGCGGTCCGTCGGACCGTTTTCACCATACATGTCTGCCAGAGGGCTTCTGTACGATGGTTGTACACACCATCGTACAGAAGTCCGCGCGTAAACAATACGCGGGGCGTGTCCGCGGTGTCGCCGCGTCGATGACGCGGTGTCGCCGCGACAATGACGCAGCGACGTGGGCGGACCGCCTTTAAAATGCTTCCACGCATGCGTCGAAGTCATTCGACGCATGCGAGGGACGGCGGGCGCCTGGACATGTACGGTAGGTCTGTACTGACGACCGTACATGTCCGAGCGGGCAGGATTCCAGCGGACTGTTTTAAAACAAGTCCAGGAATATTTGTCCGCTGGGAAAAGGCCCGGCGGGCAAATGTTTGCTGGAATTCGGCCCGCTCGCGCCCACACACGACCAAACATGTCTGCTGAAACTGGCCTGCGGACCAGTTTCAGCAGACATGTTTGGTCGTGAGTACGGGGCCTTAGACGACCCCTGCTTTTTGGCCAGTTTTTTTTATGTGTAAAAGGTAGTCTTATACACCAGCAAATACAGTATGTATTCTTAACTCAAAATGTCCGTAAATATTGCTCTCAGCTGCCTCCAAATCTCCAATATTTGTTTTTATTTTGCTGCTGTGATCTACCGGTAATTTCCTTTTAGAGGGTGGCTACATTTGTTCATCATGGTCCCACTATATGTAGGAAGGTAGCCACATTCTCTTGCTGGCTCCTGAGATGGACTATGAATTATGGGTCCAGGTCTTCTTATCCAACATCAGTATCTGACCTTACAAATATATTTTTGGGCTATATAGACACAAAGTCCCACAGATAGACATAAATCTGAAGAGCAGAGGCAGTTATAGCAACAAAGGGAAGGGCAGCTCCTTAATAATGATAATGGCCATGGTTCGGTTTTGGAATGGGATGTCCAACAGCTCATATTGGTGGGATGGTCAGGAGTCTACATACTTTTGGCCATAGAGCATTTTTCAAGTGACACTAAACTCTTCTTTATATATTTTTAAGCTACATAGTTAGTCTGGTTGAAAAATGTCCATTGTTGTGCTTTTTTAAGTACATTTTTACCCGCACAGTATTTATTTTGAATTCTTTTTTAATGAAGATATTTTTGAATACAAGTCAATCTATATGACATAGTCTATAATACAAAACTTATTCACGGAGACGTATGATCATACAAAATAGCTACATTTATTGGTTGACAAAAAAATATGAATATTTACATGAAATTAAAATACCAATTGCGTTACATGAACGACTTGAAAATCAATAAAAATACCCCCAAAATGGGCATGCAGTACACTTGATATTTGTGCCATGATAAATTCTCAATAACTTTGTGTAAATGACAATGAAACAGAACGTCTATTTCCCATGTCCAACCGTTACTATACTGCAGGTAAGTAAGTGGTTAACAATGTGAAATACATTGGGCGTTTGTTTTGTCAATAAAATTGTAACTATGTAAAAAGAAAAATATAATGAAAAATTTACTCTTTAGAGAAAAATCTACCAGTTATTGATTAATGAGAATAAATCATAATTGCAAAATATTCAATACTTCAATATTTTTGAGAGCAACATCAATACTTCAATTTTTTTAGAGAACAACATCAATACTTCAATATTTTAGAGAACAACATCAATACTTCAATATTTTAGAGAACAACAGTAGATTTTAATATTTTAGAGAACAACAATAGATTCAATATAAAAATCAAAAATGACATAATTACCCATTCCAAAATGACTATTTCCTACTTGCAAGTGACCAGAGTTAAATGGCTGCAGTGGCTTTCTATGGATCTTCATGGGATAAGAATATGTCCTCATGCATTGTGCTAGTGTGCTAGTGTGCCCCTCAGTCAGTCCTGAGTCATCCCTACATGGGTCCTTCTTCCTCCTTCAGTCATTTCTCATTGATTGCTTGATCCCCTCATCTAATTTTCTCCCTTTTTGTACCCATCAGGACAATAAGACTATAAAATCATACTAAGTTCTGCCCAACCGATATGTGTCCTTAACTCATAGGCCCCATACACACAAGGGGATTTATCCGCAGATACGGTCCAGCGGACCGTATCCGCGGATAAATCCTCTCGAGGATTTCAGAAGAAATCCGCGCTGAAATCCTCTGGCGATGACGTGTCGCGCCGTCGCCGCTATTATGACGCGGCGACGGGCGCGACACTGTCATATAAGGAATTCCACGCATGCGTCAAATCATTACGACGCGTGCGGGGAATCCCTTTGGACGGATGGATCCGGTAAGTCTGTACAGACGAGCGGATCCATCCGTTGGAATGGATTCCAGCAGATGGATTTGTTGTGCATGTCAGCAAATATCCGATCTGCTGGAATCCATCCCAGAGGAGATTTCTCCGCGGAAACAGATCCGCTGGCGTGTACACACCATAGGATCTATCCGCAGAAACCCATTTGCTGGGATTTATCTGCGGATGGATTCTATCGTGTGTATGGGGCCATAGGTTTGTTGCACATATGGGAGTTACTGTGAAGACGTGTCTGGTTTCTATTGGCTGACCACTTAATGATTAACTGTTCTCTGGACTTTAAGATCCTCAAGTAATATCACTTTTTCAACCACCAGGTGTCTCACCTTTATTGTGAGATTATCTCTTTACGTTAATATTTATATTATTGGGGAGACTATCTACACACACATATATATATATATATATATATATATATATATATATATATACACACACACACACACACACATATACACATTTTGGTAACTTTATATTATATAAAATACAATTAGTATATTTTTGAATCCTACATAACCTGCTTCTATATTCCTTTATACATGTATATCTTTTAAAAACAGTTTTTTCTAAACATGCACAGGTTATATCCCTCAATCAATTAATATCCTTTTATGATCACAATTTGATATCTTTCATAATGTTGGTTAGCTTCTATCACACCTCTGTTTAAACTCATATTCATATATCTATTTATATATTTCTTTCTTCTAATAAAGTCTCTAAATCAACAGATGATATAGTCATATTTTTCCCTCTGACCTAAGATGTCATTGATAATCTAAACATTATTTTTCATTTATTCCATGTCAATATATATTCTTACTTTTAATATCACGTGTATTTATAATGCAAGTCAAGTTTATACATGATTTGGTTTGTAAAGATCAGACTTTAGACTGTCTCTTAATGAAGACAGGATAATAGCTGAGCTGTGTAAACAAGTTCTCCTTAGGGATTCTTTTTGGTCAACACCATCCATTGTTTTTAGAACAGCTAGAGCCAACATTAGTATCCACTAAAACCACCCCACAATGGGTATATCTCCTCAATTGAAACCAGTTCAAACATCTTGTTTGGTGAATAAGATACTATCATTGTTCTAAACTTTCAACCCAAGCTTGTAAATGTTATAGATAGCTAATCCAGTTGTTCATGTCTTGGACACTTTGCAAACATGAGCTAAGGTAGGTTTTTTTATTTTCTGAAAGGATTCCATTCGCAATAGTTCACTTCAATTTTGAGGCCTACTGGACCTTCATATTTCTGCCAGTAAATATTAAATGTATTATTATTATTTGTATCATAACCCACGACACCATCTAGTTCAACTAATAAAAGGGGGGGGGGGGGTTAAACAATCCTATATACACAATCCTTTACCCGCAGTTGATCCAGAGGAAGGAAAAAACCAACAGCAAAGCATAATTCAATTTGCTCCAGCAGAGGAAAAAACTATTACCTGATCCCAGAGAGGCAATCAGATATTCACTGGATCAACTTTAGTTATACATGTTGGTATCTGGCTATATTATGTGAATTTAGGAAGGATTCTAGGCCTTTGTTAAAGCAATCTACTGAGCTGGACAGAACCAGCACTTGAGGGAGTCTATTCCACATTTCACAGCTCTTACCGTGAAGAAATCTTTCTGTATTTGGAGATTAAGGGCCAGATCCTCAAAAGGGATACGCCGGCGTATCTACCATGCTCCTTCGTATACACAGAGCTGAAGAAGGTATTTCATAAATTTGCCTTCACTTTGTCCCCAGTCGCCCACTCAAGATTACTTTGTAAAGTACCTATATGCTCAGACATGACCTTTTTAATATTATTATTTTAAGAATTTTTTGAAGTTTGTAGTACTATCTTTTGCAATCTGTTGTTCGTTTTGAATTTTTCCAACCTTTATTTCCTTTTTACATATTGTGTTAGATTCTTTGTAACATTTAAACAATGATAGTGTTCCTTCATTTTTGTATTTCTTAAAAGCTCTTTTCTTATTATTTATAGCTAAATAAGTATTTCTAACTAAAAGTGCCTTCTTTTGCTCTCAACCTCCTCTACCCTTAAAGGATGGCTACGTTTGTTTTAAATGATCCCACTGTATGTGGGAAGGTAGGTACCCTTTGTTGCTTGCTCTCGATATGGACTATGAACGATGGCATTTGTAGTGTACATAGATCAGTGTCCATGAGCGCAACTAACAAGCACTGCTTATTCCAAACATATGGAAGTGAGGAGGGAAAAGGAAAGGTTTGTGAACTCATGGAAGACATTATAAGAAGGCAGAAAAACACAGTAAAAAACTATTTCATGGAAATTAGATTACAAGGCCATTAGGTAGTGGATGTGTATAGATTATTTTTGGAGAATAAAGGTAATATTTCAAGATAATGTGTTGTGATTTTCATACTTTTCTTCTCTCAACATTAAACGTTAGGCATGTATAAAAGCTCTGTAGGTCTATAGTCTTTAAAGTGATTCTAAAGGCTCTGTATTAAGGCAAAAAACCTTCTGCCTGCAGCTACCCCCCCCTCCCAGCACCCCATTATACCTACCTGAGCCGATCTAGATCCAGCAATGTGCACAAGAGCAGCGGCTCTCTGCTCTCTCCCTCCTTGTTGACTCAGAGACAGCAGTGAGAGCTCTAATAGGAGAGAAGGATCTGTAGTAGAGGGATTCACCAGCTGGTGGCACTGTTAGAACCTTAGGCTGTAGTACCAGTGTCCACCAGTGGGTGTGTGGAGCACACAGCACCTCCTGCGATCAGGTGTCACTTGAGGCTAATTGTAGGCATGTATATAAATACCCGGCAAGCACTCACATGCTTGCCTTGGTATCGTCCTTGCGCCCTGACCTGCTAGCCTGTTATCTGAACCTGATCCTTAGCCTGTACCCGATCCTGAGCCTATCCTGATCCTGTCCCTCTTGTGTTCCTGTTCCCTTGCATCCCTTGCATGTCTAACGTTTATGATTCTGGAACTTCCCTTTGTTCATCTGCTGATACTCTGTGTATGACCCTGGCCTGGCTAACGTGTATGATTCTGGTACTTCCCTTTGGTTGTATAAAATTATTTGTTTGTGGGTTTCTGGTTGTGCACTGTTTGGGGTGTTTTACTTATTTATCACTTATATTCAATAAATCTTTATGTTCTGCCCAACAGGGAAACAGCTAAAGCCAAGAAAGCTCATAGATTTCGTTGCAGAGTGCTAAGAGTCCTAAAAGTTGTAGTTTAAGACAGCAGCTATATAATGGGCCAATGGACTCCTTACAATACATATCCCAATATGCACTGTGCAGTAGGATGTGTGGAGAAACATATTTTTTTAAACTGCTCAGGAAAGTTTTTTCTCTTGGTGCCAAGGGAATTAGAGAGAGAGCACACCTCTGTCTGAATATTCGCATGGCAGCAGGAGACCATACAAGCAGAGATCTGAGCCTGAGACTGGAAGTGGAGACACCTGTGGCCAGTGCAGCATCCACATCACAGCACCTGCACCATGGAGATTTGAGCATCTACTCACTTTCTTCTTTCCACCACTGATCACTGGAGGCCTTTGGGGAGAGACCAAGGGGGCCCCTGCTACAGCGAGACGTCAGCATTGCATGCCAAGGACTGGTGAGAATACTATTCGACCATTGCTGATACTGCTAGCAGGGACCAAGCCACTGTGAGTACGACTCCACGTTTACCCAATCAATATTGCACCCATAATGCTCTCTATACTGCACTTATTCTAAACCTAGACTACACTACACCTATACCAACCCTATACCACAATATACTGAACCTTTACCGCATCTGAACCACATCTACCTTGCATCTGTGCTGAGACTATATCGTACCTATAATGCATGCAGGTTAACTGGAACTGTCATTAAGTGCACCAACTCTCTTAAAGGGCCCCAATAATAGCTGTCATGAGACATCTCCTAGGACTCCCCCTCCTGTAATAATTATTATGAAAGTCATCTTTGTTCCCCTATGCCCCTCTCCTCTACTATGCTCATTTTCTTTTGGGCAGTGCATACCGAGTCAGTCTAGAACTAGTATTATCGCCATAAATGAGCTCTGGCAATATAGTTCCAGCACTCGTGGATGAAACTTTACTACTGTTCACTGCTGCACTTGAGATGGCCTTGTTACGTGTTTATACTGAATTGGACGCCAAATGGCATCTAATCACTAGTCCTCATTGTTAATCCTTTTGTATGTTCAATTGTGTTATTACCATTGGTAATCAGTTTTATACTTGCCTAGTTACCAACCATATTGGGTGACAATATGTTAAGTTTGCCTTTACTACCTGGTTTGGTTGCCTGATTGCTTTTTGATATAGTACTACTATTGGGTACTAAGTATTACTTTCAGTGATTTCCTATGATATTGTATGTTTGTATACTCAACCTGGTGTGCTAGAGGGGCTGAGGTTTTTGGAAAAGGTTGAGAACAGAAGACCCATCCTAATCAACAACTCCTATGAAGATAGTGCTTCGTGTGTATACATAGACAGAATATCACATAACAATACAATCTATATGTCATTGTTGTGCTTTATAATTTACTCCAATTGTCTATTTTTCTTGTTAGATTTTTTTAAATTCGACTGTAGCACCCTCTAGTTGTACTAAATGGAAAGATAGGATTTTTGTCAGGGTAGGCAAATGTATGCAGGCTTGGCTGGCAGCAAAGCCTGCTTGTTTTGTTTCCTGGGTTGGCAAAAATCCAGGGAGAGCTGGATGACTCACAGGCAGCATCACTGAGACCTTCCACTTGTTTCCAGAACATGCTAGAATTTCAAGAAGAAAGGAGGAGAGGTGAGGTGGGGCTGCCTAGAGTATTATGAGCGCCCTGACCAATCCCCAACTTGGGTTGGCGGGGGCAGGCCTCCTCAAATACCTATGATCAGCCCATCTGGGGAGGAGTTGTGATCAGGTGGAAGCTGGAGATGGAGTGTTAGGCTGTCAGGGCCATTAAAAGGGGGCTCCCCAGTCTGGGGGGGTGACCTGGGGGCCAGGGCTCGGGTGTGGATGGGACCCTCTCAAGACACATGGAGGTGTCCTGAACAGAAGGCACTGAGGGCAAGGGGAGGACAGTAGGAGAACACTGCTGGGCAAGTCTCCAGAAACAGGAGGAACAGCCAAGAGGGCAGGCGAGTGACATAGTCAAGAGGACTAGGAGGCACGCCTGAGAGGACTGGGTGCAAGCAGTCTGGGATGGGTGCAGAGCCAGTAAGGCCCCGTACAGACGACCGAACATGTCTGCTGAAACTGGTCCGCGGACCAGTTTCAGCAGACATGTTCGGTCGTCTGTAGGCCCGAGCCGGCAGGATTCCAGCAAACATTTGCCCGCCGGGCCTTTTCCCAGCGGGCAAATATTTCCGGACTTGTTTTAAAACAGCCTGCTGGAATCCTGTCCCCTCGGACATGTTCGGTCGTCTGTACAGACCTACCGTACATGTCCGATCGCCCGCCATCCCTCGCATGCGTCGAATGACTTTGACGCATGCGTGGAAGCATTTAACTGGCAGGGCTGCCCACGTCGCCGCGTCATCGTCGCGGCGACGGCGTGGACACGCCCCGCGTATTGTTTACGCGCGGATTTCTGTATGATGGTGAGTACAGCCACCATACAGAAATCCCCGGGCATACATGTACGGTGAAAACTGTCCGGCGGACCGGTTTCATCGTACATGTATGCTCGTCTGTACGCGGCATAAGGAGGACTGTGCTGGCACGGGCAGTGGAAAGAGGAAGATAGAGCCAGGAGGGCTGGCAGGGCCTGAAGAAGTGGTGCTGGGATCAATAGCCACATGAGACAGCTAGCACTAGGACTACTACCATTTTTGCTACACTAAAGATGACCGTGGTCCCTGCCTGCAAAGGACATTTGCTGAGCAAGTGTCAGGCCTTACACACAGTGCTAGCTGGTCCTGTAAGAGATAGTTTGCAACTAAGTGAATATGCTGGAGGTGAAGTGAGGAAGAATGTATATACTGGAGATGTATATAGTAAAACATAAAAACAAAGTGCAAGGACTACTTCTTGACTAATGAGTGTCTAATGATTTGTGAGCCTGGCTGTGCAGGGTGAGAGACGGACCACAATAACCAGCAGCCCCTAGGGGGGTACCGCTACACAACTTTATAAAAAAACGCTTCACACCTTCAGTTGTATAAATACTTTATTGAATATACATTTGGCTAATTTCATTGAATTAGCCACTGAAAGAGAAGAAAAGACTTTCCAGCCAACTGAACCATAACTCATTACAGCGAGAGATCATTTATCTACGCCTTCTGATGAAATCCATTTCATTGCTGCTTTCTTGCCAGTCTGAAAAACAAAATCGTGTTTTGGTCAGCAGTGAAATAATTCAGGTAGAGGCCGAATCTTCATATTCCTAAAAGTCATTGAACGTGTTGTGAAAGGCTAAATATATTATTTTATCTTGAAAATGTTTAAGTGGACCTTTCACCTTCACCGCATGAGCACCTTAGTAAAATGTAGCATATGGAGGAATAAGACTCTTATTTCTGGGATTGGTGAAGGAAGTGCGACATGGAAGTCCATTTTGAAAAGCTTATACTGTCTGTTGTCTTTTTTTTCCAAAATTTTTATTTTACTTATGTCGTTTCACCTAACTGCTGGTAATTTTGGCAGAAATGTAGCGATATCACCCCAAAAGTGTAGCCACCCATCCAAAACTATGCTAAACCCTCCCCACTCAGCTGCCTACTTACCTCTTCCGGCCTCCTGTGGTGTTTATGACCTCATTGAAGAAATATTGGCCCAGATTCTCAAAGGGATTACGCAATGTACGCCGTCGTAAATCCTAATCTGGGCCGTCGTATCTACGCGACTGATTCTTAGAATCAGTTACGCATACATATCCATTAGATCCGACAGGCTGTCGGATCTTAAATGCATTTTTTTTTTCTCCGCTAGGTGTCGCCTCCGTCGTTTTCCCCGTCGAGTATGCAAATTAGCAAAATACGCAAATTCCCGAACGTACGCGCGGTCGACGCAGTGAAGTTACGACGTTTACGTTAGATTTGCAATGCGTAAAGTTGCCCCTGCTATATGAGGGGCAACCAATGTTAAGTATGGCCGTCGTTCCAAAAAAAAACCAATGACGTCCTTGCAACGTCATTTGGAGCAATGCACCCTGGGATATTTTCAGGACGGCGCATGCGCAGTACGTTCGGCGCGGGAACGCGCCTAATTTAAATGCTCCACGCCCCCTACCCGCCTAATTTGAATTAGGCGGGCTTGCGCCGGGTGATTTACGATACGCCGCCGCAACTTTACAGGCAAGTTGTTTGTGAATAAAGCACTTGCCTGTAAAACTTGCGGTGGCGTAACGTAAACCAGATACGTTACGCCCGCACAGTTTTACGCCCAGATACGAGAATCTGGGCCATTGTTCCTTGCTGCCCACTCCTGCACAGTAACTTACCACTTGAATGGGCTGTACCCGTAACAATTAAGTAAGGCCTCATTAAAGTCTTTAAGGGGTCTTTCTGACTGTGACAGCCTCCTGCAGAAATCTTGTCCCTCTTCCCACACCTGTGTAGCACCTCTATAGACTTGTATGGGGCTTTAATTCTATGGTATGGGTAGGGCCCGTTCGAGTCTAGGGTAAGTTACTGTGCTGATGCAGGTAGAGTAGGACAAGATTCCTGGAACAAGAAACAAGGAGGCTGCCACCTTTGGAAAAAGGTAAGTAGGGTTCTCATTTGGAAACGGGGTGGCGGCGTTTAAATGAGAGTAGGTTTGGGGCTAGGAATTTTTGATTTGAATGAGATTCTGAACTTTACAATTATCAGAATGTGGTAGCCACTGATATACAAGTAAAATATATAGATTTTCTTTTTTATATATATATAGAGATATCAGAAAAAGAAAAAAAGGCAAAAAACTAATTGAGCATTGTAACGGAATGACCCATGACACCCAGAGACTTTTTATGCAGGTGAATCACTTAGTATAGGAGTCCGGACGTCTGGGGAATAATTAACTTCTCTAAATGTCATTCTCTAAAAGAATGTGATTGAAGCCCCCCCCCATTGTGTGATGTGTGGGTGGAGAGTTCATTTGTTACTTTGATTACTGTAAACATGCCTGTACTGTATATAAGAGAGCTAAGATACCATTAAAGTTCATTCATACATTTTGACTCAGAACACAGTGCGTATGTCTCGTCTCTCTGTGGGAATTCTTATGGATCGTGTCTGTTGGATGGTTGGAGTGTCAGATAAGCTGTCGTGGTTAATGAAATGGGAATATCGTAAACGGTGGTGACCGTTACAAGCATTTTTCTAAATCGGCCCATTAATGTGGCTATTTGAATATGGGATGCTTTTTGGATTATAATGCATGTACACTATATTATCAAAAGTGATGGGACACCTGCCATTACATGCACATGAACTTTAATGGCATCCCAGTCTTAGTTTGTAGGGTTCAATATTGAGTTGGCCCTCCCTTTGCAGCTATAACACCTTCAACTCTTCTGGGAAGGCTGTCCACAAGGTTTAGTAATGTGTCAATGGAAATGTTTGACCATTCTTAGAAGTGCAATTGTAAGGTCAGCACTGATGTTGGAAAAGACAGCCTGGCTCGCAGTCTCTGCTCTAATTAATCTCAAAGGTGTTCTATCAGGTTGAGGTCAGGACTCTGTGCAAGCCAGTCAAGTTCCTCCACCCCAAACTCGCTCATCCATGTCTTTATGGACCTTGTGATGTGGGGTTGTTTTTCAGGGGTTGGGCTTGGCCCCTTAGTTCCAATGAAGGGGACTCTTCAGGCGTCATCATACCAAGACATTTTGGACAATTTCATTCTCCCAACTTTGTGGGATCAGTTTGGGGACGGCCCCTCCCTGTTCCAACATGACTGCGCACCAGTGCACAAAGCAAGGTCAATAAAGACATGGATGAGCGAGTTTGGGGTGGGGGAACTTGACTGGCCTGCACCTCCTGACCTCAACCCGATAGAACACCTTCAGTACGAATTAGAGCGCAAACTGTGAGCCAGGCCTCCCCGTCCAACATCAGTGCCTGACCTCACAAATGCACTTCTGGAAGAATGGTCAAACATTCCCATGGACACACTACTAAACTTGTGGACAGCCTTACCAGAGGAGTTGAAGCTGTTATAGCTGAAAAGGGTGGGCCAACTCAATATTAAACCCTACAGACAAAGACTGGGATGCCATTAAAGTTCATGTGTGTGTAAAGGCAGGTGTCTCAATACTTTTGACAATTCAGTGATAATAGAAAATAATTATGGTAATAATATACGTAGCCTAAATGCCTTCCCAATTTGCCATTTTTTTTTTATTTCTTTATTCCATAGATAATGATGAATAGAATCCCTCATGCATAAATTATATTCCCCCAGGAATTTGTGAGCCCTTTTAATAAAAAGACTATACAAAAAGTTCCAAGGAAGGTGAACTTGAGTTATATTGTAGACTGCAAACAAAAGGTGTACCGTTCCTGTTGGCTCGTAACTCTTATTTCTGTTATTAATAATCAACTTAGGCTCTGGATGGAGATAATGAGTTGCATACACTTCAGAAGCATGTTATTGTTGTTCGTAGGTAATCCTTAATTTAATAGGACTTTGTTTGGGCTTTGTTTTTTTGGTCACCATGGAAGTTTAATTTTTCAAAGGCTTGTTATAGGCAACAGGTGTCTCTTACACCCCCCCCCCCCCAGGTTCCGTGTTCCATAATGACAGAAGTTGGCTTCCTTTCAAGACCGGGAATATCCTACATTAAGGGCTAGTGAAGGCTCTCCAGGAGCCAAGTCTTTAGTAATTTTAAGGAATGGGATTTTGCTCCTTTTAGGCTTTGGTCTAGGCATTATAAGTACCGAATAGGCTTTAAACAAGATATCAAAGGACATTAACAAGAAAAATTGCCGTGCCGTACAAAATGCATGGTTAATGTATTTTTTTCCCTCGTAATGGATCATTCAGGAGAGAAGAAAGGTTTTAATGGTCCTGTTTAGCAATTTCTTCTCCTTGTCTGCTTATTCTGCTCCTGATATGGACAAGGCGATATTATTTTAGAGGGGGAATTACATGGTCGTGCCAGATCCATTTTGTCATTTTAGTATCCTTTGGAGTGTAATGGATTCAGAACTAGTTATATCCAGATTAGAAAAGTTGTAGGTTTGGCACTGTGGTTTAGAGAGTTTTCTAATTACGAAACAAATATTAGCCAAGGTGGTATTAAAGGGACATTGGCCCACAATATGTATGCATATGCCTGCTTGCTCTGGATTGGTCACATATTGAAGCAATTATGCCACGTACACACGGTTGGAATTTCCGTCAAAAAATGTTCGATGGGAGCTTTTTGTTGGAAATTCCGACCGTGTGTAGGCTCCATCGGACATTTGCTGTTGGAATTTCCGACAACAAAAATTTGAGAGCTGGTTCTTAAATTTTCCGACAACAAAACTTAGTTCAATGTCGAAAATTCTGAGCATGTGTACACAATTCCAACACACAAAATTCAACGCATGCTCGGAATCAAGCAGAAGAGCCGCACTGGCTATTAAACTTCATTTTTCTCGGCTCGTCATCCCTTAAAATAGTCTATTAATTATCATGTTTTTTGAGAACAAGTTCCCAGGGTCCGGAAAGACAAAGGATCAGTGACCACCTTGGAGCTATGCCCTGTCCACTCAACTAAGTCCTGCTCTTGTTTTTCAACAGCTCTTTGAGAGAGTCTAAGGAGTCAGTAGAGGCTGTAAAATCAGATGGTGGAGGCTGGACTAGTCCCAGGGTGGGAGCACTTGACTTTAGATAGATGTTCAAGGCCCTGTGTATAGCAGAGGCCCTTCTCCACACAACCACTTTAAACCTGCTAAGGATTCCCATACATTATCCTCTGCACTTTGAAACAACTAAGGTGATTTTCAAAACCCCACATGGCTAAAATTTAGTTAAATGCTTAAAGGGATGGAAAAGCCTTGCGTTTTTTCACCGTGCTGTGCTCCCCCCAGACCCTGTTTTACTTACCTGAGCCCCGATTTTCTGTAGGCGCAATCCCGTGTCGTTCTCCCCACTGCTTCTCGGCTCTTCATTGGATAGATTGATAGCAGCGCAACCATTGGCCCCCCGCAGCTGTCAATCAAATCCAATGACGCGGCTGTCGTGGGACCCCAGAAGAGGACGATTGGGGCCACTCTATGCAAAACGAACTGCACAGTGGAGGTAAGTATGACATTTTTGTTTATTTTGCTTTTTTTTTTAAAACAAGCCTTTAGTATGCCTTTAAATTAGGCACATTAAGTTCTGCAGCCATTGAGGGCAGAAGAGGCAAAGTGGCTCAAGCTGATTGCTACTTAGGGAAGCTTTTTTTAGGGCATGCCAGTCAGAGTCAAGGGGGCACCACGTGCAAAGCAAGGCTTGCTGCCTAGCAAATGATCTAAGGAGAGATCTAAGGCCTCGTACACACGATAGGTTAAACAGAGGACAACGGTCTGATGGACCGTTTTCATTGGTCAAAAACGATCGTGTGTGGGCCCCATAGGTCATTTAACCATTGGTTAAAAAAAAGCCAACTTGTTTTAAATTTAACCGATGGATTCCTAACCGATAGGACAAAACCTATCGTTAGTAGGCACGACCATCGGTTAAAAATCCACGCATGCTCAGAATCAAGTCGACGCATGCTTGGAAGCATCGAACTTCGTTTTTTTCAGCACGTCGTGTTTTACGTCACCGCGTTCTGACACGATCGGTTTTTTAACCGATGGTGTGTAGGCACAACTGACCATCAGTCAGCTTCATCGGTTAACCAATGAAAACAGTCCATCGGTCCGTTCTCATCGGATGGACCGATCGTGTGTACGCGGCATAAGGAGAGATCTAAGGAGAGACAGTGGCTGAGTGGGCTTCAGGGAGGTGGAGATGGGCAGCACAGGAGCATACAAGATGCTCCTAGCAATAACAGGAATTATCCGAACAATGGCCTTCATGGTAGGATCACCAGGTATTTTCTAAATACTTTTGAAAATACTTTAACATGTTAAAACCTACAGTATATGCATTTTTAGTATTGGGTTTAGACCTACTTTAGGTGGAATAAACCTTTAAATGGTCAAAATTTGTTAAGCTGTGAACGCGTAACAATGTGAAATAATACATTGGATCAATACATGGTAGCACTGGGACATAGTTAGTAGTAATAAGCATGACAAGTTAAGCTGTTTCTTCGTTAACATCTGGATTGGCCGCAGGGGAGCCAAACACCTGACATATGATGGGAAATAAATCCATGGAGGGCATAAGATTATAAGGGTTAAGCTTGAATGACCTCTCTAGAACTCACAACATTAATCTGTGTTAATCCTCGACCTCAAATGTCAGGAGACTTTGCCATGAATATTGAACAAGTCAAAAAGTGACAATTCATGGGCTTGTTGCTATTTATACTGTGATAATATCGATCGCTGTATATTATTTCTGTGGAAAAAGAGAATTTCTGCCAAAGGTGGATGTCTTGATGGAAAAAACTGAATTTATGTTTAGAAATATTAACCAATTAAAGTCTACAACTTTAGAATTTGAAATCAATGAGGAGCTTTTCTGGTTGTCTCTGTTAATAAGTAATTGAATAAATCTGAGAAATTCAGCACAATAGTCGATTCGGCTGATGATTCACACAAGCTGTGCGGCTAAATCTGAGATGTTCACGGGGCACTGTAGAAAAACACAAGCATTGTGTGACACCTTCATAAAATCTTTATTAAAAATAATAAAGACTGGTGTTCACAAACGTTCTTTACAAACACATTTTGTCCTCTAAAATTACATTGCGGTTGCGGAAGAGACCTGCTCGACCCTCATTGCACAGAAGAAATTCCCGTAGTAGATTCTTAGCCAGATTCAGAGAGAGTTACGCTGGCGTATCAGTAGATACGCCGTCGTAACTCTGAATCTGCGCCGTCGTAAATTTAAGTGTATTCTCAAATTGAGATACACTTAAATCTAGCTAAGATACGACCGCTTGCGCCGTCGTATCTTAGCTGTCTATTTACCTCGGCCGCTAGGGGCGTGTACGCTGATTTACGCCTAGAATGCGTAAATCAGCGAGATACACCTAATCACGAACGTACAGTACGCCCGGCCGTCGCAGTAAAGATACGCCGTTTACGTAAGGCGTTTTCAGGCCTAAAGATATTCCATCAAAAAGATGGCGCAGCCAATGTTAAGTATGGACGTCGGACCCGCGTTGAATTTAAAATTTTTTACGGGGCTGGGCGTAATTTACGTTCATGTCGAAACCAATAAGTCTTTGCGGCGTAATTTGGAGCATGCGCACTGGGATATGGCCACGGACGTAAATGCCCGTTCTTAAAAAACGTCAATCACGTCGGGTCACGATTCATTAGCATAAAACACGCCCACCTCTTCACAATTTGAATTAGGCGCGCTTAGGCCGGCACATTTACGCTACGCCGCCGTAACTTAGGACGCAAGTGCTTTGTGAATACAGAACTTGTCTAGCTAACTTACGGCGGCGTAGCGTATATGAGATCCTAACGTTAGGCTCATCTACCTGAATCCAGCTATCTGTTAGTAATAGACAGCAGGCAAAACCGCTTTTTTGTGGCTAACTCATTTTAAGGATGGGCACTCTTCATCAGTGCTGGTTTGCTTATACACTTACTATCAACCCCTTACTATCCTGTTTTTACCACCCTCCAGTCGCCCGTGTGAAAGAGGCCCAATGCCCTGTACACATGACCGGTTTTCCCGTCGGAATAAACTTGGATGTTTTTTCTGACGGAATTCCGCTCAAGCTTGGCTTGCATACACACGGTCACACCAAATTCCGACTGTCAAGACTTACAACACTACCACGAGGTGCGAAAAAGAAGTTCAATGCTTCCGAGCATGCATGTTTTTTTTTCCCGTCGGAATTCCATACAGACGAACAGATTTTCCGATAGGAATATTTTCTGTTCTCTATCTTATGCCGCGTACACACGATCGGTTTGCCTGATGAAAACGGTCTGATGGACCGTTTTCATCAGACCAAACCGATCGTGTGTGGGCCCCATCGGTTATTTATCCATCGGTTAAAAAAAATGGAACTTGCTTTAAAATTATCTGATGGATAAAAAACCTTTAGAAAAAAACGATCGTCTGTAGGCACGTCCATCGGTTAAAAATGCTCAGAATCAAGTCGACGCATGCTTGGAAGCATTGAACTTCGGGTTTTTTTCAGCACGTCGTTGTGTTTTTTTTGTCACCGCATTCTGACACAATCGTTTTTTTAACTGATGGTGTGTAGGCACGACTGATCATCAGTCAGCTTCATTGGAAAACTGATGGAAAAATCCATCAGACTGTTTGCATCAGACTAACCTATCGTGTGTAAAGGGCATAAGTCTGTCGGAATTTCCGACGGAAAAAGTCAGATGGTGCATACATACGGTTGGAATATCCGATTGAAAAGCTCCCATCTGACTTTTTCCATTGGAAAATCCGACCGCGTGTACGCGGCATAAGGGCGCCTAATCGGTCAAATAGGGACTATATAATTGGACATGGATGGTTGGTTGGTATTTATCTCAGGCCAGGCTTTAGCCTAAATATCAGGAAAATAAAACCTATAGTAGCAAAGTAAAATTGACATCAGAATGGTGCACAGAAGAGGCTAAAAAGCTAGTAGTACACTTCTTGAGGTCCTTACTCCTAGGCATGACTTTTCCTTTTGAAAGTTTAACCACTTGGCAACCGGGCCATTTCTGACACTTCTCTCATATATGTAAAAATGTAAATAGATATCCAACATGTCACGCTTTAAAATATGCTAGTGGAATGGTGGCAAACTATAGTACCTTAAAATCTCCATAGGTGATGCGTTAAAAATGTCTACAGGTTACAGGTTTGGAGTTACAGAGGAGGTCTAGGGCTAGAATTATTGCTCTCACTCACTGTATAAATATATAGAGTGACATCATTACTACATCTCCAGAGAGTTACCAATCAACCTACAAAAATAAACAAAATGTAGACACATTGCACATTTAAGTTACATTTACCTAAACATTAAAGTGGATGTGAACCTGATTCATGACAATTGAGCCGGGCACATATACAGTATCTGCAGTGTTTTGTTATCTCTCTTCAATGAGCTAAATCCCATAGCTCTCTCCTGGACCGTTCCTCTGTTATCAGCCTGATAACTCCTGACAAATTCTGCGACACTTTAGACAAAAGCAGCCTGAAATTTCTATGCGGGGAGGTTGCTACAATAGATTAGCAGGGAGCAGGTCCTATTACAAAACACCTCTGAGAGTCTCTGCCTATGGTGAGAGGGGGTATGTGCCTTTCCTCCATTCAGCAACATTAGCTATCTTGGCTGTATGCCCAGACATCACACTCTGCATTAACCAGGAAGAGAAAATCTCCTAACACAATCTTATCTTTCTAAACAGTATACAAATGTATAGACAGCAGATATACATTAGGGTGACCAGACATCCCCGGTTTCTGGGGACAGTCCCCGGATTGAGGACACTGTCCCCGGACCAAGTCTGTCCTCGATTTTGTCCCCGGATTGGATTTGAACAGGGACTGGGGCAATTTCAAAGACAGTCGGTGCAGAATAAAAAAAAAAAAAACTGTATTGCACCTTAGGGGGGTGTATTTTTTCCCACTATCTGTGCCCCTCTCTGATGAGCATGTGCTGGTCGGAGTGGAGGGAATATTTCTTCAGTTTCGGGTCCATGCCCATTCCGCTCCGCTCGCATGTTCTTCTGCCTTGGCTCAAGTCCTGGCCAGCCGCCTGCCTGCTTATCTCCTTGCCTTCCCTGGCGGAGTGATCTTCCTCCGCTCCCTAACCAGTAGTAGCCGGGACCCGGAGAGTGAGACTTGACAGGCTGTGAGGGGGGCGACAGGCAGAGAGTCGCTGATTGCCGCCATTACTAGTAAAAAATATGTCCCCAGGTTTCATTTTAAAAATCTGATCACCTTAATATACATCTCTGTGTATCATCTGAGGCTGTTCACTTCAGGTGTATGGAGGGTTTACATCCACTTTAAGAATAAAAACCTATGCAACTCTACTATGTAGCGTAATGTCTAACTATTATTCTCCTCAACTGCTTTACCCTAAATTCTCAAACCCTGCTATGATAGGAGTACGTATTTCTTATTCTGTTTTCTCTATCTCGCTTTAAAAAAAAAAACTACCACCACTAGGGGTGTAACGAATCGTCCGCGAACCGAACGGGCCGACCTGTTTGGATCGGCACAGAATGCAATCCGCGGAGCACACCGCCGCCGCGGCCCTAGGAAAGGCCGCGGCTTCGGCCTAGCTCCGGAGCGGTCGGTCATCTTGGTACACCCGGCGGCGATGCGCGCTGACGTCATCACCCCTCCCTCTGCTCGTGGATCTTCTATTCTGCAAGAGCGCGCTGTCTGCATGCAACCGAACCGACTACAGTGAGTTGATTCATGTTGGCTATATTACAGTGGGAAAAATGGCTATACATATACAGTATACTGTGTTACTGAGTGTTTACTAGTGTGGGGGCTGGGGCAATGTTGGCTATTATTACAGTGTGGGAAAAATGGATATTACAGTGTTACTGTTAACTAGTGTGGGGACCGGGGCAATGTTAGCTATCATTACAGTGTGGGAAAAATGGCTATTACAGTGTTACTTTTTTTTTTTTTGCTGATCCGAAAATGAACCGATCCGTGACTCCTGATCCAAGGATCGATCCGATCCGTGAGTTTTTTTATCCGTTGCACCCCTAACCACCACTCAAAACAAAACCCCCAAAAAGCCCTCTTCCTGGCATTTTTCTCTGGTCCTGTGTTTCACCCTACCCTCCTGACAATTACCCCTTTCTGAATTTAGAGGGAACTGATCTTTATATAAGCAATATGGAGTCTAAGTCCTCCAACATTTCTCACCCTGTTCTTTCATTGACATTGTGAGATCTTTAATTTCCTGGATTTCTGTAATTCTAGCCAATTACAAGATGTAGTTGGCGCAACTGGACTCTTCCAAAGTGCTTTTGCAGCCGTTAAAAGGTGTTTTAACAATGATTTTTTTATAACTTTTATTGGATAAGGGTGTATCATGGAGTAAATATGCTACTGGCTTCCTCTCAAGAGACACCCCTGTTAGTTCTTTAACTGTCTGTTCAACAACCATATTCCAGAAGTCATTCAACTTCAGAAAATCCCCCAAATTTTTTAAATAGTGTACCCTCTGATTACCGACAGCACCAAAAGACATCTGAGGTCTGAGGAATCTACGATGTAGCACTGATGGAGTTTGGCACCATCTTGTAAGGAGTTTATGTCTTCCTTCTTAATATCTGCTCACTACTAAGGACTTATGAGCAAATAATAAAAAACTATTTTTTTGAGTTTGCAGGAAGTTAATTTCTATCTCTTTACCATTGTTGAAGAAAAGGAAGATCCTGTGGAGCATTGGCCGTTATCAACAAGGAGTGCAAATGTGATCGTGAATGTCTCATTCGCTTCCCTGCAAGGCATGCCTGTTCTAAAGTCCTTAGGTCTTTTATCTCAGAACACTTCTCCGGCATAGTACGGAGATATGCACCCAGCTGAGCACAGCCGAGGAAAATTACTACCAATTTCATGGCTTGTAATGAGCTGATTTTCTTGAAAAACATGCAACAAACGGAAGGAGTCCCGACAAATAAGTATATCAAATTGGAGATCATTCCATCCAGATTGAAAATATGGATTACCCAAAATTGGGATTAAGGGACTCAAATAAGGTGAAAGGTTCTGTATGTTTAAAAACAGATCTCGCCACCTTAAGGGCTGTTCTCACCAAAGGGTGTTGACTGGCCGCTATTGGAATGTCATCCCTTGAAATCCAGGGGAGTCTAGCTAACAGTATACCCATGTTCTAAATGTATCCATTGTTTTTTTGTTTTGTTTTTTTGTTGTTGGGTGCACCAGTCGAGTATTCTAGATAAATGCACTGCCTCATGGCATTTTATTGGGTCTGGGAAACCAATACCACCTTTTGGCTTTGGAAGTGTCAACATAAATCTAGCACCCTTGCTGATTAACCGCCCATATGAACTTCAAAAACCTTGCACGCATAGGTGTGTGCAGCCTATTGCATTAGAGTATGCACCCCAAAGCTCAAACTTTCTCTGCAGCCTCAGCTGCACTGCACAGGGAATGAAGGGGGAAGTGCTCTGTGCTGAGCAGCTCCCTGTTCATTCACAAACTCAAGCATAGTAATCACAGTTTAATATGCTTCAGCTATGAATGAACATAGAGAGTGAGTGTGTTCACTATGTTCATTTAGAAAAAGAAGGGGCCAGTAAATAACATATTGACATGTTGCTCTCCAGCTGTTGCAGAACTACAAGTATCATCATGCCTCTGCCTTTAGGAGTCATGCTTGTAACTGTCCACAGCTTGCAATGTCTCATTGGACTTGTAGTTCCACAACAGATGGAGGGCCACAGGTTGAGGACTCATGGGTTAGCACCTTCTCCTGCTTTCCATCCTGAAACATCCCCCATAACAGCCAGGGGGAGAGGAGAGGAAAGAAACCAGCAGCACTGTAGGTGGGGGAAAGCCCGGCAGTAGGGGAAATTGGCACTGCTCAGAGTGATTAGGGTGTGCCCAGGCACTCCCTGCGCACCCCTATGCTTGCACGCAAGTCCTTTAAGAAGCCCTGGGGTTGTTTAAAGCGGTGGTTCACCCTGCAGAACAACATTTCAGCATAAAATCCGGCATAGTAGCGCGAGCTACACTATGCCGGTCTTAATTTTTGTATCCCCGTACTCACGGTTATATTGTACATAGACGATTCCGTCTGCCGCGGGGAATAGGCGTTCCTAGCAAGAGGGAGGGTGATTGACGGCCGGCTCTGGCACGTCACGCTCCCCGAAGACAGCCGGAGTAGGTCTCGGCTCTTCACGGCGCCTGCGCACAGGCTATGCGCAGGCGTCGTGAAGAGCCAAGCCTATTTCGGCTATTTCCGGAGAAGCGTGACGCGCCAGGGCCGGCCGTCAATCATCCTCCGTCTTGCTAGGAACGCCCATTCCCCGGAATCTTCTATGTACGATATAACAGTGAGTACGGGGATAAAAAAATACAGACAGGCATACTGTATCTCACGCTACTATGCCGAATTTAATGCTAGAGGGAAAAAAAAAAATTATTTTATTTTATATAGGGTGAACCCCCGCTTTAATTGGTAGTGACTGCAACAAATAAATCAATTGGGGCATAACATTCATTTTAAGAACGTTAGTCCGTTAGAACCTCTTTTGACCATTGCCCATTTGGCAAGTGGATTTAAGAAAACCTGACAAGTTTACTTTAAGATGCCCAGTTTAAATAAAATGAAATGCTTTTTATGTGACGTCATAAAGCTTAATTTTTCTAAGTGGATGAGTAACAGAAGGCTCTCAAAGCTCAGGGATAGTTTATGTATTATGGGTATTGTTTTAATCAATGTAAAAGAAATCTATCTAGCAGTAAATTCAACTTTTAAATCCATCGTTTTTTCACTTAGATACATTTTATAGCTTACGTGTAGTTTAAAGAGATCTGACGTCAATTGATATAGACACTTTTATTAAGGGGAATCCCCCCACATTTTTCTCATAAATCAGCAAGCCATTAACATTATTCTTCTACTGCTGAGGTTATTGGGTAAAACATAAAGTTTTGCTTGATTGACAGGTTCCACTTTCCATTAAGGGATGACATCAGAGGTGACACTGACTGAGTGATGTCATTACAGATTTAAGGTTATGAGAATCTCTGGGTGCTCTATTAATCCATAGCATGTTTCAAACATAAAAAAAATATAATCTTAAGAGTCCTATAACATAATTGGCTAATAAAATCAGTACTAAAGTAATGTAATGTCTGACAGCTGCTCCTCAAGTGGTGGGTCACATGATTGCTGCCAAGGCTCCACAGCTCTGGTTGGGTGCTGGCCGCCGGAGGAAGCCTGGAGCTTTACTAACATGCAGAGCTTTTTTTCTCGGAAAATAGGTACAGGAACTCAATCATAACCCCCCCCCACCGGTCCCTTACACACACCCTCCAAACCGCATCAAATAGTGGGTGTGGTCAAATTTCACTAACAATGGGAGGGTCTTAACATGGTCATTAAATACTAGGAGTGCACTATGTACAGAGTGCAGAGTTCAGGGAGGGGGTTACTCACAGACTGCAGAGTTCAGTGTGTGCTACGTAAATAGTGCAGAGTTCAGGGGTGCGCTACACACAGAGTGCAGAATTCAGCCTTCTTCCACAGCTGCTTACCTCTGCATCCACCAGCCTCATCTCATAATTACCCCTCTTTAGCTCTGACCTCTGCATACAACCCCCTCTACTTCCACCATATTCTCCCCTTAAAAGCTCCACCATCTTCCACATATCTTATTTTTGTTGCTGTATTAAGCTCAAGCATCCAGCCAGCTCTAGTACCTCCCCGCATACTATAGTTGGCTCCAACTCTCACTTACGGGGAGATCACCCAGTGGTGATGTTGGCATTTGCACTGCACCCCATGTACCTGCATCTCTCTTGTCCCAATCCTTCACTCAGTGGGAGCCATTGTTCTGTGGGAGCTGTTGGGGAACAAGCTGTCACTTATAGGCATAGAAGCCGCACTTTTGCGTTTTCAAGTCATAGTGGTCAGCAGGGAGCAGAGGGCCTGAGCCAGAGGTGGCGGAACTGAGTTCCACCAAGTTATGCCTCGTACGCACGATCATTTTTACCGGCAGACTTTTTACCGATGGGAAAACCGAGGGGAAAGCTGAAAACCTGCTGGGCAGCTTTTCCCCCCTACACACGCCCAGTTTTCCTGAAATCTTGTATGCTCCACTGCAGGCTTTCCCCATAGGGAAACTGCAGAGGAAAATACCGCTGTGAATCCCGGCTGGAAAATAGAAGACACCTGTGGTCAATTCAGTTGATTGGACATGATTTGGAAAGGCACACACTGGTCTATATAAGGTTCCCCAGTTAACAGTGCATGTCAGAGCACAAACCAATACATGAGGTCCAAGGAATTGTCTGTAGACCTCCGAGACAGGATTGTATCAAGGCACAGATCTGGGGAAGGATACAGAAATATTTCTGCTGCATTGAAGGTCCAAATGAGCACAGTGGCCTCCATCATCCATAAATAGAAGAAGTTTGGAACCACCAGGACTCTTCCTAGAGCGGGCCACCCAGCCAAACTGAGTGATCGGGGAGAAGGGCCTTAGTCAGGGAGGTGACCAAGAACCCGATGATCCCTCTGACAGAGCTCCAGTGTTTCTCTGTGGAGAGGGGAGAACCTTCCAGAGGAACACCCATCTCTGCAGCACTCCACCAATCAGGCCTGTATGGTAGAATGGCCAGACGGAAGCCACTCCTCAGTAAAAGACACATGGCAGCCCACCTGGAGTTTGCCAAAAGGCACCTGAAGGACTCTCTGACAACGAGAAACAAAATTCTCTGGTCTGATGAAATAAAGATTGAACTCTTTTGCCTGAATGGCAAGAGTCATGTCTAGAGGAAACCAGGCACCGCTCATCATCTGGCCAATATCATCCCTATAGTGAAGCATGGTGGTGGCAGCATCAGGCTGTGGGGATGTTTTTCAGTGGCAGGAACTGGGAGACTAGTCAGGATCGAGGGAAAGATGAATGCAGCAATGTACAGAGACATCCATGATGAAAACCTGCACCAACGCGCTCTGGACCTCAGACTGGGGTGAAGGTTCATCTCCCAACAGGACAACAACCCTAAGCACACAGCCAAGATAACAAAGGAGTGGCTGCGGGACAATTCTGTGAATATCCTTGAGTGGCCCAGCCAGAACCCAGACATAAACCCGATTGAACATCTCTGGAGAAATCTGAAAATGGCTGTGCACTGACGCTCCCCACCCAACCTGATGGAGCTTGAGAGGTCCTGCAAAGAAGAATGGGAGAAACTGCCCAAAAATAGGTGTGCCAAGCTTGTAGCATCATACTCAAAAAGAGGCTGTAATTGGTGCCAAAGGGGCTTCAACAAAGTATAGAGCAAAGGCTGTGATACTTATGTACATGGGATTGTTTTCCTTTTTTATTTTTAATATTTTTGCAAAGATTTCAAACAAACTTCTTTCCCGTTGTCATTATGGGGTATTGTTTGTAGAATTTTGAGGAAAAAAAATGAATTTAATCCATTTTGCAAAAAGGCTGTAACATAACAAAATGTGGAAAAAGTGAAGCGCTGTGAATACTTTCTGGGTGCACTGTATATACTATCCAAGGCCGATCCTAGGCAGGGTGCACAGGGTGCTTTGCACCCAGGCGCCTGCAGAGGTGGGGGCGCCGAAGTGGCAGAGTTCTCCCCTCCCTCCTTCTCTCCTTGTTTGTGTCCATCCAGAACTAGTGTTCTGAGCATAGGTGTGTGTCCGTCCAGAACGGATGTGTCTCTGACCATCTCCTATACTATGTCTGCAGTTTCTGATCATCTACTGTACTATGTCTGCAGTCTCTGATCATCTCCTGTATTATGTCTGCAATCTCTGACCGTCTCCTGTACTAAGTCTGCAGTCTCTGACCGTCTCCTGTACCATGTCTGCAGTCTCTGGCCATCTCCTGTATCATGTCTGTAGTATGTCTGGGGGCTCTTTCTAACAGAAGCCCTCTCTGTGTCCATCAGAGAGGCCCCCCTCCAGGTCCCAATAAAGTACTCTGCTTCTCTTCCTGTATTTTGTTTGTTGTTAAGAGATCATCTAAGGATCCCAGGATAATGGAGACTTCGTGGGGGAGCATCTCTGTGGTTGAGTCATTGCCATAGAAACATTTGTAAAGGGGAGGAGTTAGTAAAAATGACCACGCCCATGTGGGGGCGCCAGAAATATTTCTGCACCCAGGCGCCTGTGAACCTAGGATCGGCCCTGATACTATCTGCTCCGTAGTATTTCCGAATATTTCTGATTATTTCTGAATATCTTTTTGAGTATCTGTGAATATCATGGGAAAATTCGATGTTATTGTTTGGAACGGTGATTTGACTTTGATCTTAATTTTGCAATTAGGAAAAAAGTAATTTTTTTTTTAAATTTGCATTCTTTAGGTGTTTATTTTCTAAACATGTACTTATATAGAGAGAAATGTTTTAAAATTCATAGCAGTACTTACCAGAACGTAATGATCTTTTGCCCATCAGCCCAACAAAAGAATCCAATTTGTGCCCTGAGACAGAAAACAAGGATCAATCATTATTTGATGGAAATGAAAGAACATCTTTGGGTGCCGGCTGTTTTTTAGATGAGTGATGTGCATTAAATGAGTGACCTGGAGATATCATGGTGTTGATTATTTTTGTTTATTCAACATTTATACCTGATTTTGATAAAAAAAAAATCTTTCATTACAGTGGAACCTTGGTTTACAAGTAACACAGTTAACCGGTTAACGCCCGCCGCATGTACATATACGTCCACAGAATGGCACGTACAGGCACATGGGCGTACATGTACATCACCGCCTTTCCGCGGGTCGGGGGTCCGATCGGGAACCCCCCCCCCCGGTACATGTGGCGGTCGGTAACCCGCGGGGAGCGATCCGGGACGAGGGCGCGGCTATTTGTTTCTAGCTGCCTCCTCGCGATCGCTCCCCGGAGCTGAAGAACGGGGAGAGCCGTATGTAAACACGTCTTCCCCGTGCTTCACTGTGGCGGCTGCATCGATCGTGTCATCCCTTTTATAGGGAGACTCGATCGATGATGTCAGACCTACAGCCACACCCCCCTACAGTTGTAAACACACACTCCTTCAGCGCCCCCTGTGGTTAACTCCCAAACTGCAACTGTCATTTTCACAATAAACAATGCAATTTAAATGCATTTTTTGCTGTGAAAATGACAATGGTCCCAAAAATTAGTCCAAATTGTCCAAAGTGTCCCCCATAATGTCGCAGTCACGAAAAAAATCGCTGATCGCCACCATTAGTAGTAAAAAAAAAAAAAATAATAATAAAACTATCCCCTATTTTGTAAACGCTATAAATTTTGCGCAAACCAATCGATAAACGCTTATTGTGATATTTTTTACCAAAAATAGGTAAAAGAATACGTAAAAAAAATTATATAGGTTTTTGGGGGATATTTATTATAGCAAAAGGTAAAAAATATTGCATTTTTTTCAAAATTGTAGCTCTATTTTCGTTTATAGCGCAAAAAATAAAAACCGCAGAGGTGATCAAATACCACCAAAAGAAAGCTCTATTTTTGGGAAAAATGTTGTTTGGGAGTCATGTCGCAGGACGGCGCAATTGTCTGTTAAAGCAAAGCAGTGCCGAATCGCAAAACCTGGCCTGGGCATTTAGCTGCCTAAAGGTCCAGGGCTTAAGTGGTTAATGAGCATTTTGAATAACGAGCAACTTTTTTTAAAAAATCTGACTCTGTTTGTGAGCGTTGTCTCGCAAAACGGGCAGAATTCAAGCTAATGGGGTGTGCAGTACCGCATTTGGCCAGAGGTGCGGGGGCGCCAGTGACACTCGGAACGGTTCGGAAATACTCAAAATCACTTGGAAATACTCAGTTCCTGAGTGTTTCCGAACCTTTTCGAGGGCTTCCAAGATCAGCTGAGCTGTCCCTGAGTATTTCCGAGGCTTTCCAGTGCCCCCCCACCTCTGGCCATATGCAGTATTGCATGCCAAAGAAATCAATGAGGAACAAATTATCTTCGTTTCCATTGACTTCTATGGGGAAACTCGATTTGGTATGCGAGTGCTTTGGATTACGAGCATTCTCCTGAAACAAAATATGCTCGTAATCCAAGGTACCACTGTACTTGTATAAAATGTTTACTTAAATGTATACATTTATAAAGTTTGCGAATAAACATTTAAAAGAAAATGGTACAAGCCTTTTGCCTGCAAACTCTGGCCGGCTCCTTGCACATGCAACCATTCTCCTAAACATTCTGCAGGTTCGCTGTACCAGCCCCCCCGAACACTCCACCCCTCCAGCCGTACCAACCCTTCTGCATCAGCCACCGCAATGAGCGCGGTATGGAGGGGGCAAAGCTGGGTGCAGGACTGAGGCACTTCTTCATACTGCCAATGGAGAACACTGACCCCGACCACTGCAGGGATGAAGGAGGCGGGGAGAGGAGTTTCAGGACTAGGGCGACAGCACACACAATATCAAGGAAAATTGGAACATAGGCTGGCACAAAGCCGACACAAAATGATTCGGGTGTGCCCAGGCACACGCCTATGCTGCTACACGTCTTTGGTAAAAAAAAAATCCAATAAGTGTATATTGATTGGTTTGCATGAAAGTTATAGCGTCTACAAACTATGGGATATATAGTGGACTATTTTTTTAATATTTTTTTTATACTAGTAATGGCGGTGATCAGATACTTATAATGGGACTATGATAGTGCGGTGAGCAATCTGACACTAACTGAGGCTGGGGGCAATTAACTAACTGTTAACTAACTAACTGCCACTGACATCACCACCAGTGCCATTGTTACAGTGATCAATGCTAATAATACACACTGGGGTGGATTCAGTAAGCAATTGCGTCTGCGTAACCATAGTTACGTAGCGCAATTGCTTAGTTGCGCCGGCGTAACGACTTTTCTGTATTCAGAAAGCTCGTTACGCCGACTGCAGCCTAAGATATGACTGGCATAAGGCTCTTATGCCGTCGTATTGTAGGCTGAATTCTTACGATGGCCGCTAGGTGGCGTTCCCGTAGTGGTCAGCGTAGAGTATGCAAATTGCATACTCACGCCGATTCACAACCCTACGCGCGCCCGGCGTTCGCATTTTACGTCGTTTGCGTTCGTCGGGTTCCGCGTAAGGCTGCTCCTGCTATTAGCAGGCGCAGCCAATGCTAAGTTTACCCGTCGTTCCCGCGTTGCGATGTTTGAAAATTACGTTGTTTGCGTAAATGAATCGTGAATGGCGCTGGACACCACCATTTACGTTCACGTTAAAGCAAATGATGTCCTTGCGACGTCATTTGCCGCAATGCACGTCGGGAAAGTTTCCCGACGGAGCATGCGCACTACGTTTCACGTTTCACGTTTCATCAAACACAGCCACTGTGCCATCAATTGTCACCACTGTGCCATGCCATCAAACCCAGCCACTGTGCCCTTCAATTGTCGCCACTGTGCCAATTGTCAACACTGTGCCCTTTAATTGTCGCCATTGTGCCCATTGTTGCTACTGTGCATGTCACTGTGCCCTTTAATTGTTGCCACTGTGCCCATTGTCACCACTGTGCCCTCTGTCACCACTGTGCCCATTATTGCCACTGTGCATGTCACTGGGCCCTTTAGTTGTTGCCACTGTGCCCATTGTCACCACTGTGCCCTCTGTCACCACTGTGCCCATTATTGCCACTGTGCATGTCACTGGGCCCTTTAATTGATGCCACTTATGCTCCGCCCATAGGCTATAGAAGAATTCTAATATTGGTTGACTAGTAATAATAATTAATAAATATAATTATTACTAGTCATACAACATTAGAATTCTACTATAGCTCGTGGGCGGAGCATTCCACCGGAAATGTACGATCGCGGCGTCAAATCTTTTAGCTGCTCCATCGAATCTTCTTAGAACATTCGACAGACACCATAAGCCTTCAATGACAGCTTCAACCTTAATTAATTCGGATTTTTAGACAAATGCATTTTTTAACGAAACAATTTCGGGAGTAACTAAATAAATGTATTTTTCAGACGAAACCTTCCATTTGTGGATGGACATTTTATGGTTACACGACCTATCACATGGCTATAATCTTTTTATATGGACTGTAAACGGAAAGACTTATGAATAAATGGTTGTGGAACGAATCTTTTGAGTTTCCATTATTTCTTATGGGGAAATTCGCTTTGATATACAAGTGCTTTGGATTACAAGCATGCTTCCGGAACGAATTATGCTCACAATCCAAGGTTTTACTGGTACCATGCTTTACAGACATGCCTTGCCATGGCATTGTGTGGCTTCACATATATCTCTGAACGCATGTTACAAAACCTTTCTTTCTGATGCAAACGGTTGAAAGAGTTTAACCACTTGCCGACCGCGCACCGTCGTTATACGTCCACAAGGTGGCTCTGCTGGGCGAGAGCACGTAATATGACGTCCTCTCTCCCAGCCGCCACTAGGGGCGCGCCCGCTCGCCCCCCGCTCGCCCCCGACTCCCGTGCGTGTGCCCGGCGGGCGCGATCGCCACCGGGCACACGCGATCGCTCGGTACAGAGCGGGGACCGGGAGCTGTGAGTGTAAACGCACAGCTCCCGGTCCTGTCAGCAGGGGAAATGCTGATCTTCGGTTCATACAATGTATGAACAGAGGATCAGTGTTTCCCCTAGTGAGGCCACCCCCCCCCCACAGTAAGAACACACCCAGGGACATACTTAACCCCTTCCCCGCCCCCTAGTGTTAACCCCTTCACTGCCAGTGGCATTTTTATAGTAATCCAATGCATTTTTATAGCACTGATCGCTATAAAAATGCCAATGGTCCCAAAAATGTGTCAAAAGTGTCCGCCATAATGTCGCAATACCGAAAAAAAAAATCGCTGATCGCCGCCATTACTAGTAAAAAATATATAATAAAAATGACATAAAAATACCCCCTATTTTGTAAACGCTATAACTTTTGCGCAAACCAATCAATAAACGCTTATTGCGTTTTTTTTTACGAAAAATATGTAGAAGAAAACGTATCGGCCTAAACTGAGGAAAAAAAATGTTTTTTTATATATTTTTGGGGGATATTTATTATAGCAAAATGTAAAAAATATTCATTTTTTTCAAAATTGGCTCTCTATTTTTGTTTATAGCGCAAAAACTAAAAACCGCAGAGGTGATCAAATACCACCAAAAGTAAGCTCTATTTGTGGGAAAAAAAGGACGCCAATTTTGTTTGGGAGCCACGTCGCACGACCGCGCAATTGTCTGTTAAAGCGACGCAGTCCCGAATCGCAAAAAGTACTCTGGTCCGGGGGGTAAGTGGTTAAACTTTCGTGTTTGAGTGCCAGTGTGCCATTTCCTGCCATATACAGTATCTCGGCCTTATTATAAACAGCTGTTGTGTCTCCAGCACCGGCTCTCCCCGCTCAGCATCTGTTAATCACGACTCCAGCCTCGTGTTCAGTTCAAACATCCTGGGCCAGGTCTATGATTAGCCTTGTTATTAATCTGGGAACTGACTTATCCATCCCCCCACCCCCCTCTCCCCTCCATGCTCATATCTACCTTTTGGCATGATAACAAGCTAAATTAACCTACGTCTGCCAAATGGGAAAATGTAATCAAAAAGCCGAGAAAAAGGAAGTTCAATGCTTCCGAGCATGCGCCGATTTGATTCCGAGCATGCGTGGTTTTAAGTGCATGTAGCCAGAGGTGCCGGGGCACCAGTGACGCTCAAAGACCACTCAGGCCTCGTACACACGATCGGTTAAACCGATGAGAATGGTCTGATGGACCGTTTTCATCGGTCAAAACCGATCGTGTGTGGGCCCCATCGGTTATTTATCCATCGGTTAAAAAAAAGCAATCTTGTTTTAAATTTAACCGATGGATACCTAACCGATGGGAAAAAACCGATTGTTAGTAGGCACAACCATAGGTTAAAAATCCACGCATGCTTAGAATCAAGTCGACGCATGCTTGGAATCATTGAACTTCGTTTTTTGTCAGCACGTCATTGTGTTTTACATCACCGCGTTCTGACACAATCGTTTTTTTTAACCGATGGTGTGTAGGCGCGACGGACCATCAGTCAGCTTCATCGGTTAACCGATGAAAACGGTCCATCGGTCCGTTCTCATCGGATGGACCGATCGCGTGTAAGCGGCATTAGAGACCCTCGGAGACACTGGGGAACCAAGCATCTCAGAGTGTTTCCAAGTATCTCTGGCGCCAGCCCCCCCACCTCTGGCCACATGTGGTACTGCATACACCAGCAGTGGCACTGGAACGCATTATCTGAGTTTCCATTGATTCCTATGGGAAAACTCGCTTTGATATACAAGTGCTTTGGATTATAAGCATTCTTCTGGAACTAATTATGCTCGTAATCCAAGTTACTACTGTATTCATTTTTACTCTGTATCCCAAAGGCATTTTTTTGTTTATTTTGAGCATGTGACCAGCAGCAGAGGACTAGAAGCTCCTCCTGCTTATGTTTCTCTGCAGACAGGCTGGGAGAGACTGGGTCATGTGACAGCAGTATAGCGATTGGGAAAAAGGGTACTGCTTTTTCTTTATTAAAATAATGACAGTGCCATCATCCACATATGGAAATAGAAAGGACAATGCAAATTAAACAGTGTGTATGTGTGTATGTAGTATCACTTTAGGTGGTTACTTACTTTTTGGAGATGACCGTTTAAATTCTGAAAAGGGAAAAAATATGTTACATATGAATAACAGTAGTAACTATAGTACACGTTTTTTTTTTTTGTACAAGACAAAATGGGCAGTGAGTGATGAAGAATGGAATATAATCAGTTAAAGGAAAATTATAATGGTTAGCTGGTCACTTTTATTTATTTATTTTTAAGCTGAATTCCAAGCAAACAGTCCAATACACAAATGAAACGCATATCTGGGAATTGTTTTACCTGCCAAAGGATTTGTATTTATGTCCATCCAGGTATAACTGCAAGAGGCTAATACCAAGTCATATTTAGATCTGGGTTGCTGATAAGGCAGTACAACCAGCCCTCCTGTACCGGGCCCGAGCCCCATCAGTTCAAATGGGGAACCTGGGCACCTGCTGAGCAGGAGCAATGGTTGTATTGCCTTATTGCCAAGTCTTGTGGCTCCCCCTACATCTCTGCTGTCCTCTGCTCTTATTTTTCCTCCGGCTGATCTGCAGGGGGGACTGGTATCTGCACACATACCCCCCTGTTGTCTGGGCCTCCCTGTGTGCCCTCCTCTCCTGCAGCATTTCTGACTTCCCTCCTCTCCTCTCCTCTTCCGCCTGCACCTGCTGAGGGCACACTGGGGAATGTTTCAGGATGGAGAGTGGGGGGGGGGTGAGAGAGAGGTAAATACAGGGCTTTTTTTCAGGGGGAACTTGGGGGAACTCAGTTTCACCACCTCTGGCTCAGACCTTTTGGTGCCCGCTCACCACAATAACTTGAAAACACAGAAGTCTGGTTTCTGTGTTTACAAGTGACAGCTCTGCACTCTGTGTGTAACCCCCCCCTGAACTCTGCACTCTGTATGTAATGCAATTCTGGTATTTAATGCCCCTTTAAGACCCTCCTACTGTTTGTGAAATCTGAACGGGTCGTGGTTGAGTTCCTGCACCTATTTTCTGAGAAAAAGAAGCTCTGGGTAAATATATTCTATTTATCAGACCCTTCCTTTCCTGAATAAACACAGTGAGGGATTGGTCCCGATCACTCATTGTGCCCATTCATCACCGAAGGATAGTAAATTGTGTTTACTATGCTACAGTTTGTGAATGAACAGGAAGCCTCAGAGCGCTTCCTATTAATGCACTGTCCAGTGCAGCTGAGGCTGCAGTGCAGAGAAAAGGACTAGGGAATCTCTGTCCTAATTTCCTTTCCCTGTCTTAAGGGCCCCTTTCACACTGGGGCGTTTTTCAAGCGTTATTCAATCGTTTTTCTCGCGTTATTACAGCGTTATTCGAGCATTTTTCGAGCGAAGCCTCATCTGCAATCCCAATGTGCTGGTAAAGCACCACTAAGACCCCAGTGCCTCGGTGTGAAAGGGTAAGGCGTTTTTACAGCGCTTTTCAATTCATTTCAATGGAGAGGGGCGTTTTTGGAGCGTTTTTTTTAGCGCCCAAAAGCTGCTCCAAAGATGCTGCTTGCAGGACTCAGTGTGAAAGTGTCCATTGAGATGCATGGAGAGCGTTTTATGAGCGCTTTAAGGCCCCTTGCACACTGGGGCGTTTTTCATGCGGTACATCGCTAAAAATAGCGCTGCTATACCGCATGAAAAATCATGCCCTGTAGTGTTCAATGTGAAAGCCCGAAGGCTTTCACATTGAAGCGGTGCGCTAGCAGGAGCGCACCAAAAGTCCTGCTAGCCGCATCTTTACCGCGGTATAGAAGCGGTGTGTTCACCGCTCCTATACCGCGCCTTCCCATTGAAATCAATGGGAAAGCGCGGTAATACCGCAGTATTAACCCTTTTTCGGCCGCTAGCGGGGGTTAAAACCTCACCGCTAGTGCCCGAATATCGCGGTAAATACGACGGTATAGCCGCGCTACAAATAGCGCGGCTATACCGTCACCGCGGCTGCACGCCTCAGTGTGAAAGCAGCCTAAGAGCGCTATTTTTAACGCTAAAACGCTGTAAAAACGCTGCAGTGTGAAAGGGGTCTAAATGTGAGACATCAGAGGTCTGTTTAGACCCAAATAAATATTCGCTATTGTAACACCGATTCTCCTCCCGGCCAATTAGGAAGCGGGTCATGATCTGTCATCCGATTGTGTCCGAAAGGAGATCTGATCTGATTGGCCACCAGGAGGAGGAGGGAGGAGACGCACAGAGGAGGCAGGAGATGCAGGGGAACCTGATAAAGCAGCCACCCGCAGCCCGGAGAGAAGCCGCCGCCGCGGTGCCCGCGAGATGGAGTAAGTGTGGGACCCCAACTGACTGACCACCCGGGGGGTCTGTGGCAACAAGTGGATTATATGCGGCCCCAAAAAAACAAACACCGGCCCACCACAGGAAATGGGACATTACACTAATTACCCTATTAACACAAATATAAAAAAATCTGCTTCTTACCAACGTCACCAGCAGTCCTTTTCCCCATGGTTCCATAAAACTGATCTGGTTTGGGTTTTCGTGCGAATCTCAGACGATATCTGTATATTGGTTCATCTAGATCTACCTAAAATTGAAGCAAAGATACAAAAGATAATGCCTTAAAGGTGTCAGGTCCTTGAAAATGAATAGATGAGTCATTGGTGAATGCTAGAGGTTCCCAACTCCACCATCTAAACCCTCACATACAGTGAAGTGACTGGCCTCAAACTTCCTACTAAAGTTGTACATGTTCATCTGCAGCCCTTCCTTCTCTACAGTTGTTCAAAGTCTAGAATTTACACAGCATTTCTCAACTCCAGAAGGAAGGGGGGTTCTGATATCACAAACTGCACAGCATAGAGCTTGGTATCCTCTAGTCTCATAGGGAAAAATGCACAGCTGAGGCTGTCAATCACCCTGTGTGTGCTGGAGGGGGGCAGATCTGTCTCCCAGGATTGTCTAGTGTCAGCATAGACGGTCAGCAGTGACTCATACACATAGCAGAGGAATAACATGGGAGACAGAAATCACACTAAGGCCCGGATTCTCGTACGAGTTACGCTGGCGTATCTCCAGATACGCCGTCGTAACTCTGAGTCCGAGCCGTCGTATCTATGCGCCTGATTCTTAGAATCAGTTACGCATTGATTTGTATTAGATCCGACCGGCGTAAGTCTCTGAGGCCTCGTACACACGACCAGTTTCCTCGGCAGAATTCAGCTTCCGACCGAGTTTCTGGCTGAATTCTGCCGAGAAACCCGGCCGTGTGTACACTTTCGGCCGAGGAAGCCGACGAGGAGCTCGGCGAGGAAATAGAGAACATGTTCTCTATTTCCTCGTTGTTCTATGGGAGCTCTCGCCCCGCCGAGCTCCTCGGCGGCTTCAGTGCTGAACTGGCCGAGGAACTCGACGTGTTTGGCACGTCGAGTTCCTCGGCCATGTGTACGAGGCCTTACGCCGTCGTATCTTAACTGCATATTTATGTTTGCCGCTAGGGGCGTGTACGCTGATTTACGCCTAGAAATATGTAAATCAGCTATATACGCCAATTCACGAACGTACGCCCGGCCGACGCAGTACAGATACGCCATTTACGTTAGGCTTTTCCCAGCGTAAAGTTACCCCTACTATATGAGGCGTAGATGAGGCATACCAATGTTAAGTATGGACGTCGTTCCCGCACCAAATTTTTAAAATTTTACGTTGTTTGCGTAAGTCGTTCGCGAATACGGCTGGGCGTCATTTACGTTCACGTCAAAAGCATTGGCTTCTTGCGGGTTAATTTGGAGCATGCGCACTGGGATACCTCACGGACGGTGCATGCGCCGTTCATAAAAAGCGTCATTTACGTGGGGGTCACATTAATTTTACATAACACACGCCCACATCTACCACATTTTTATCTTATTTAGAAATTCGAATTCAAATCAAATTTGAAAACAATTTGAATTAGAAAACATTTAGAATTTGATTTAAATTTTGTTTTGTTATTTTGGATTCGTTTGAATTAGTTATTATTGTAATTCAGAAATTTGGATACATCTAACTTTCTAAATAGCGTAAAAAATTTAAAATTTGGAATTAAACAAACCACACATGTCAAGATGGGAGGTCAATCGGCCACAGCTCAAGGAACCCTTAACAACCTCTGGAGCAGGGGTCTCAAACTGGTGGCCCTCCAGCTGTTGCGGAACTTCAAGTCCCATCATGCCTCTGCCTATGGGAGTCATACTTGTAACCGTCAGCCTTGCAGTGCCTCATGGGAATTGTAGTTTTCCAACAGCTGGAGGGCCACCAGTTTGAGACCTCTGCTCTGGAGGAACGTTATGCGTCCACAGAACCCTACAAAGAAAAACCAAATGCTCCTGCTCTCCAGAGGTTGCTGTGGGTAGACTCAAGAAGTGTGAGGAGAATTCTTCACACACTACACCACTGCATCGGCTGTGCTGCCACTCTCAACAGGTCAGGGAGAACACAGGAGAGATTCTAGAAAAACAAGAGGGCGCACCAACCTTGTGCATTGCCTTTGCAACAAAAGATGATTTTTTTATTGAATAAAGTAGAGCTGCACGATTCTGGCCAAAATGAGAATCACAATTTTTTTGCTTAGAATGAAGATCACGATTCTCTCACGATTCTCACGGCGTAAAATCTTTTACATTTATACAAAAAAAAAAAAAATGGGCTAACTTTACTGGCTAAAAAAAAAAAATTGCATTTAAAAAGACTGCTGCGCAAATACAGTGCACCACAAAATATTGCAACAACCGCCATTTTATTCTCTAGGGTCTCTACTAAAAAATGATATGAAGTAATTTTCTAGCAAAAAAAAAAATAATGATTTTAACTTGAAAAGAGCTGTCAGAAAAAGGTTTGGTGTTTAAGTGGTTAAACGTTCCTAATTTACATACAGAAGTTTATTCCTTTGATGTAAAAGTCAATGTGATACAATGTTTAGACTTAACATTCCACTGATAAAGAATGTTTTCAAAACTTGGCAGGCTGAGAGGAAATTCTTTGCATACCAAAGTGCAGAGAGAAAATTCTTTTCATGTCAAAGATCGTGAATCCCTGTGTCAAGAATCGCAACGGGAAAAAGATCGCGATTACGATTCTCGACGATTAATCGTGCAGCTCTAGAATAAAGTATAAAAAAACAAATAAAAAAAATAAAGTGAGAAATTTACAAAGTCCATCAGTAACATCGTCCAACGTGGTCTGCTGGTCGGTAAACTTGGGATTAAAATAGTCCGAGGTTAGTTGATGAGTTTCGAGGATGACCCCTCTTTCTCAGGTCACTGAGGAAGAGGGGTCACCCTCGAAAACATGTTAGCTAACCATGGACTATTCTCATCCCACTAAAGTTTAGCGGCCAGCAGACCACGTTGGACGAGGTTACTGTTCTGTTCTCACTACACGTTTGCCCCTGGCGCATATGTAGCTCAACATACAGCTTAAACCTTGCATCCTAAATAACCAGACTGTCTAACTTTGGATCTTTATTAGACATGTGCATCTAGTTTTCGTCCGAATGCATTTTTGTCCGAATTTCAGGTATTTTCGTTATCGTTTTAACAATAACGAAAGCACAGAAAACGAAAACCGAAAGATCCGACATAAACAAATGCTTTATTTTCGTTTTCGTTGCGGTCGAATGTGCCTAACCTTAACTCTATTATTCCAATATTATTCTACATAAAGAGAAAAGATTCGACATAGAGAGAAAAGATTCGACATAGAGAGAAAAGATTTGAACATAGAGAGAAAAGATTCGACATAGAGAGACATGAAGATTCGACATAGAGAGACATGAAGATTCGACATAGAGAGACATGAAGATTCGACATAGAGAGACATGAAGATTCGACATAGAGAGACATGAAGATTCGACATGAAGAGTCCGTTTTTTTTTTTTTTTTAAAGATTCTGTCGAATCTTCTTTTTTTTTTTTTTTTTTTTATAGAACATTCGACAGACACCATAATCCTTCAATGACAGATTCGACCTTAATTTGGATTTTCGGACAAATGCATATTTTTTACGAAAAAATTTATAAATAAAAACGAATTTCGGGAGTAACTAAATAAATTTATTTTTTGGACGAAAACGAAATTACGAAACAAAATATTTCAGTGTGCACATGTCTAATCTTTATTACGATGAACAGGTGTTGGCCATATAAGATGCGTATGAATAATGGTGAAACTAGAGATAAACAAATAAATGAACATATAAGAATTATATGAACACAAACAAATGTCTACTAGGCATATAAGTAAACAGTCTTTATCATACCAGCGATGCTGCCCTAGGAGGATCAGGACCTAGGAAAACATGTGGTGCAGGCTTAGCTGACTCCAGAGTGACATCTCGTGGACAATATTTGAATTACAAGTGCAGAAGATATTACTGTATTTCCTTGTAGGCCAAAGGCATGACAGTTACTGATGGACTTTGTATGTTTCTCGCTTGATTTTATCACTCCTTTGTGAGTATAATACTTTATTCAATAAAAATCATCTTTTGTGGCAAAGGTAATGCACAAGGTTGGTGCGCCCCCTGTCCTTGTTTTTCTTATAGTCCACAGAACCCTGGTTGCATGGCTGGTGTAAAGTTTGCGATTTTTTCAGTTTCTAGCTCAGCCTGGTCTATTACTAAACCACGATCGCTGGCACGGTGACAACATCTCTAAAGCTTTTGTAAGAGGAATGTTTCAGATTTGAGATTCACATGCAGTAATGGCTTATTCTTCTCTCGTCACTGTACGGCCGTCTATTCATTCACGGTGAAGCTTCTTTATTTATCACAGCCTTTGTGAGATCAACTTTATCACATTTACCGTGTCAGCCACAATTAACTTCTCTGGAACAATGCCAAGAGATCCCACCACTGCAGACAACCGAGCGGGCTGCCGGAATTGTCTTCTGATAATAGTCTATTAATGGGTGGTGTGCTTTGTGTTGTATTCATATATAATATATTCTAGATCTGAAGCCGCATGCTAATTATGTGTATGCAGCCTACATATAACACTAGATAGTACAATACAATACTGAGCGCCTATAGCTTCATTTTCCATCGCTTTCTTTTGGGTTCAATCTGAATTTACGAATGTTCAATGGTGGCACTTAGGTGCTTACTGCTTTGTTAAAATTATGATAGAAATAATGATTGTTATTAAAAATAAACTTCAGAAGTTATTTCTATTGCATACTTACATACATTGGTCCAGCTTGGCACAATGTAAGTAAAGTGGAACTTCGGATTGCGAGTAATGCGGTTAACGAGCGTTTCGCAATACGAGCTATTGTTTAAAAAAAATCCTGACTTGGGGCTAAATTTAGCAAGGATTTACACCGGCGTATCTATTGATACGCCGCGTAAATTCAAAGCTGCGCCGGCGTATGTTCTTTCTGTATTCAGAAAGCAAGATACGCCGAAATTACCCTAAGATCCGACTGGCGTAAGTCTCTTACACCGTCGTATCTTAGGGTGCATATTTACGCTGGCCGCTAGGTGGCGCTTCCGTCGTTTTCGGCGTAGAATATGCAAATTACCTAGATACGCCGATTCACAAACGTACGTGCGCCTGGCGGAATTTTTTTTACGTCGTTTGCGTAAGGCTTTTCCGGCGTAACGTTGCTCCTGCTTCTATGAGGCGTACGCAATGTTAAGTATGGACGTCGTTCCCGCGTCGAATTTTGAATTTTTTATGTCGTTTGCGTAAGTCGTCGCGAATAGGGCTGGACGTAATTTACGTTCACGTCGAAACCAATACGTCCTTGTGGCGTACTTTGGAGCAATGCACACTGGGATATGTACACGGACGGCGAATGCGCCGTTCGTAAAAAACGTCAAACACGTCGGGTCACCACCCATTTACATAAAACACGCCCCCCTCATACTCATTTGAATTAGGCGCGCTTACGCCAGCCCCATTTACGCTACGCTGCCGTAACTTAGGAGGCAAGTGCTTTGTGAATGCAGCACTTGCCTCTCTGATTTACGGCGGCGTAGCGTAAATACGCTACGCCGCCGTAACAATGCGCCCGGCTACCTGAATCTAGCCCTTGGTTTGCAAGTGTTGTCTCGCGAAGCGAGCAGGATTCAGGCCTCTGCGGTGTGCAGAACCGCATTTTGCAAGAGGTACGGGGGTGACGGTGACGTTCTGAGTTGCTCGGAAATACTCCTTTCCCGAGTGTTTCCGAGCCTTTCCAAGGGTTTACAAGTGCAGCTGAACGGTCTTCGAGTATTTCCGAGTCTCTCCAGCGCCCCCACCTCTGGCCACATGCGGTATTGCATGCTATAGAAGTCAATAAAGAACAAGTTATCTTTGTTTCCATTAACTTCTATGGGGAAACTCGCTTTGATATGCAAGTGCTTTAGATTACAAGCATTCTCCTGGAACGGGTTATGCCCGTAATCCAACGTTCCACTGTACAAATTGAATGTAGCACCCTGATGTTTAGGCTAAATTTATCTGCCAGGTGTAGTTGCCTTGGCCAACTGTAAGGCCCCGTACACACGACAGAGTTTCTCGGCAGAATTCACCGAGAAACTCGGTCAAAACCCGGATTCTGCCGAGAAACTCTGTCGTCTGTACAGTTTTGGCTCGATGGAGCCGCCGAGGAGCTCGACGAGAAAATAGAGAACATGTTCTCTATTTTCTCTTTGTTCTATGGGAGAAGGCGGCCCGCCGAGCTCCTCGGCGGCTTCATCCCAAAACTCGACGAGGAACTCGACGTGTTTGCATGTCGAGTTCCTCGGCCGTGTGTACGGGGCCTTAAAGGGGTTGTAAACCCTTGTTTTAAAAAAGAAATAAATAACAGAGTTATCATATTTACCACCACTGTGTAGTTTGTTTTGCACAGTGTGGCTCCGAACCTCGTCTTCTTGGGTCCCCCGGCGGTGCTCGTGGCTCCTCCTCGCATCGGAGGATGGGGGTTACCTTGCGTGGGGGGGGCGCTCCCGAGTCCATCATTTGGCCTTCATGGACACAAATGCCGGACTCGGCCCCACACCCCAGCACCCGCATCATTGGATTTGATTGACAGCAGCCGGAGCCAATGGCTGCGCTGCTATCAGTCTATCCATTCAAGAGCCTAGAACCCTGGGCAGATAGGTAAAGCGCCTCTCCGTCGAGGAAACGAACGGGCTCAGGTGAGTAAAACGGGGGGGGGGGGGGGGGGCTAGGGAGCAGGTCACTGTCAGATGCGTAGGATGCATTAGGGTGAAAATACATGAGGGTTTCCAACCCCTTTAAGGATCAATTCATTTCACCCTAAATCTGGAATTGCTGCAGTTCTCTCTTTTGTCGCTGGGTGGAGTAAGGTGATCTGTTTTGTGCCACCTGGACGGCTGTCTGTGTGGACGTGTGTTGTGCTGCCCGGGCTGCTAGGCCTATCCCAGGGACAGCTGGCTGCTAGGCTGTCTGAGGGCCAATCCAGAAGCAGGAGAGCAGCGCAGGGTTGGGATTGCGGCTTGCAGTCCAACCAGAAGTGACAGTTCTGCCAGCCGGAGAACCTGTCATGGTCGGAGGTAGAGGAGAAGCTGTTGCCACTAAGGGACCAAACACCTTATTACCAGGGACCATAGTGAGTAACTGAAGCAAGTGCCGGAGCAGTATTCTCACCAACCGGGGATGGTGAAGAATTTGGAAACTTCAGCAGGTGCCAAGCTAGGGACCTAGCCAGTGGGGTAAAGCTTGAGACGTATCTGAAGTGCCAAGCTAGGGACCCAGCAGGGAAGCGGAGGTGACGCTTGAGGAAGATACTAAGTAACAGTGGCGGTAGGTGCTCAAAATTTTTGGGGTGGCGCAAACAAACTGATTTTAAAAAAAAAAACATCAATTGCAGCCACTGTGCCATCAAACGCAGCCACTGTGCCCATCAAACGCTGTCATTGTGCCATCAAACTCTGCCACTGTGCCAACAAACGCAGCCACTGTGCCCATCAAACGCTGCCATTGTGCCATCAAATGCTGCCACTGTGCCCATCAAACGCTGCCACTGTGTCATCAAATGCAGCCACTGTGCCATAAAACGCTTCCACTGTGCCCATCAAACGCTGCCTCTGTGCCCATCAAATGCTCCAGTGTGCCCATAAAATGCTGCCAGTGTGCCCGTCATGTGCTGCTAGTGTGCCCAACTGCCCATCATATGCTGCCAGTGTGCCCATTAATTGCTGCCAGTGTGCCCCTCATATGCAGCCAGTGTGCCCCACTGCCCATCATATGCTGCCAGTGTGCCCATCAAATGCTGCTAGTGTGCCCAACTGCCCATTATATGCTGTCAGTGTGCCTATCAAATGCTGCCAGTGTGCCCATTAAATGCTGCCAGTGTGCCCCCACCCTCTCGCCGTCTGCCCGGCACTTACCCTGTGTCTGTGGGGCAGAGGGTGATGGCGATGAGCGGGGTCCTTAATGCGCCTCCTCTCCTGCCTCATTTCCTATCCTCTCCTCCTGATAGGCGTCCAATAGTGGCGCCTGTCATTTCAGCCAATCAGGTGACAGGTAACAGGTTTTTTTTTTTCCTTGGGAGAGTGCATGTGATCAGCACAGGGCCAATTAGCACTCACCAGACAGCGGGTCAGGCCTCTCCTATGAAGCCTCATAGGAGAGTCAGAGGAGAATAAAAACTCCCCCTACAAGCTTTAACCAGACACTGATAGAAGTCATAAGGCTATATACTGCTGATGGGAAAAGGTATTTAGCAGTTTATATTTACTAAAATAATTGAATTTCCATGTCCAGTGTACTGCGGGAGAGCAGATATAGTGAATGCAGAGTCCTGGGTTTAGTAACACTTTAACCACTTCATTACTGGACACTTAAACCCCCTTCGTGCCCAGACCAATTTTCAGCTTTCAGCGCTGACGCATTTTGAATGACAATTGCGCGGTCATACAACACTGTACCCAAATTATATTTTTATCATTTTTTTCCCACAAATAGAGCTTTCTTTTGGGGGTATTTGATCACCTCTGCGATTTTTATTTTTTGCGCTATAAACATAAAAAAACTGAAAATTTTGAAAAAAACCCAAAATATTTTTTACTTTTTGTTATAATAATATCCCAATTAAAAAAAAAAAAAAAAGAAATTTCCCTCGGTTTAGGCCGATACGTATTCTTCTACATATTTTTGTTAAAAAAAAATCGCAATAAGCGTATATTGATTGGTTTGCGCAAAAGTTATAGCGCCTACAAAATAGGGGATAGATTTATGATTTTTTTTTTTTTTTTTTTTTACTAGTAATGGCGGCGATTTGCGTTTTTTTTGTCAGGCCTGCGATATTGCGGCGGACGTATCGGACACTTTTGACACAATTTTGGGACCATTCACATTTATACAGCGATCAGTGCTATAAAAATGCACTAATTACTGTATAAATGTGACTGGCAGTGAAGGGGTTAACACTAGGGGGTGAGGAAGGGGATGAAAGTATTCCCTGGGTGTTGTTGTTACTGTGTGGGGGGGAGGGGGGTGACTGGGGGAGGTGACCGATGCTGTGTTCCTATGTACAAGGGACACAGATCGGTCTCCTCTCTCCCTGACAGGACGTGGAGCTCTGTGTTTACACCTCATCATTACACACAGAGCTCCACGTCCCTGCTGTGTCACCGACGATCGCGGGTGTTTGGCGGACATCACAGCCACCAGACACAGGCATCAGCTCCCGAGCGATGCGCCGGGCACGTTGTTTCCCCGCAGCGCGCCCCCATCGGCGCGCACGGGGAATCACAACAACAGGACGTCCAGGGACGTCCACCCGGCACTTGAGAGCCGCGCTGTGGACGTCTTTCGTCCATAGCGCGGATCCCAAGTGGTTAATGACCATCCAACCCTTGAGGGTCCCGGTGTGGGTCGGGGGACGTTGTTTTTTGTTTTTGTTTCTGGAGTTGGGCTTTAATATTAGCAATTTATTGAAATGAGCAAATATATATATTTTTTAGCTTGTCTGAAAATCACACATTTGTACAGACTGGCAAGAACCCTGAAAAACAAACACTCACAGATTCCCAGCAATTCGGTCCATCATGTTTAATGAAAAATGAATTCTAATTTGTCAACACGTGCGGGAGGGATGGCGGCGATCACAAAGCACTTCCGCACGTCTCGCAGCGTTTTCTGAGAAGCGCTCAACCTCACATGTCACGGGGGAAAAGAAAGGTTTCTTTAAATTCCTTTCTTCTATTGTGATATTTCCCAGCGCCAAACAGAATGTGTTTAATTCAAGTATATTCTGCTTAGGCTGAGAGAGAGAGAGCGAGATGAAATAAACATTAGCTCATTAGGCTTAATGGATTCCTCACCCGGCCTCTCCTACTCATCCCGGTCTCCTGATAATTCCTGTCAATTGCATCTTCTTCAATCCGTTCTTCATGGTAATCAAGACTTCATTATCATCACCGCATTGCCCCGATTTTATTCTTTTGTCTCTCAATGGCATCAAGTTAGCTAAGGGCTCCTTTACACTTGTGGTTGGGGGGTGGTAAAAAAAAAAAAAACACATGGCTGAGGTACTTTTTTAACTGTTTCCCCAACTGCTCCCCCTTAACCACTTAACCCCCGGACCATATTGCTGGTCAAGGACCAGAGCACTTTTTGCGATTCGGCACTGCGTTGCTTTAACTGACAATTGCGCGGGCGTGCGACGTGGCTCCCAAACAAAATTGGCGTCTTTTTTTCCCCACAAATAGAGCTTTCTTTTGGTGGCATTTGATCACCTCTGCAGTTTTTAGTTTTTGCGCTATAAGCAAAAATAGAGCGACAATTTTGAAAAAAATTCAATATTTTTTACTTTTTGCTAAAATAAGTATCACCCAAAAATATATAAAAAAACTATTTTTTCCTCAGTTTAGGTCGATACGTATTCTTCTACCCATTTTTGGTAAAAAAAAATCACAATAAGGGTTTATCGATTGGTTTGCGCAAAATGTATAGCGTTTACAAAATAGGGGATAGTTTTATTGCATTTTTATATAAAAAAAACATTTTCACTACTAATGGCGGCGATCAGCGATTTTTTTCGTGACTGCGACATTTTGGCGGACACTTCGGAAAATGTTATAACATTTTTGGGACCATTGTCATTTTCACAGCAAAAAATGCATTTAAAATGCATTGTTTACTGTGAAAATAACAATTGCAGTTTGGGAGTTAACCACTAGGGGGCGCTGATGGGGTTATGTGTGACCTCATCTGTGTTTCTAACTGTAGGGGGGTGTGGCTGTAGGTGTGACGTCATCAATTGTGATTCCCTATATAAGGGATCACATGATCGATGACAGCGCCACAGTGAAGAATGGGGAAGCTGTGTTTACACACAGCTCTCCTCGTTCTTCAGCTCCGGGGACCGATCGTGGGACTCCAGCGGCAATTGGGTCCGTGAGTCCCACGGTCACAGAGCTTTGGACCGGGTCGCGGGTGCGCGCCGCAGGCGTACGCCCACGACCCACGGCTGGGCATTATACAATCACGTACAGGTACGTGATTGTGCCCAGCCGTGCCATTCTGCCAACGTATATCGGCGTTAGGCGGTCCTTAAAGCGGGAGTTCACCCTAAAAACAATTTTTAACATTAGATTGAGGCTCATTTTGTGAAGGGGAATCGGGTAGTTTTTTTAAAAAACTAAGCAGTACTTACTGTTTTAGAGAGCGATCTTCTCCGCCACTTCCGGGTATGGGCTGAGGGACTGGGCGTTCCTATTTGATTGACAGGCTTCGCGTGACGATTTTCCGAAAGCAGCCGAAAGTCGGTGCGGCTCTATACGGCGCCTGCGCACCGACGTTCGGCTACTTTCGGAAAATCGCGACGCGATAGATGCGACCGTCGGAAGCCTGTCAAAAGCCTGTCAATCAAATAGGAACGCTCAGTCCCGCAGCCCATACCCGAAAGTGGCGGAGAAGATCGCTCTCTAAAACAGTAAGTACTGCTTAGTTTTTTAAAAAAACTACCCGATTCCCCTTGACAAAATGAGCCTCAATCTAATGTTAAAAATTGTAATTTCCGGGTGAACCTCCACTTTAAGTGGTTAATCGGACTATCTGAGTGTGTATATAAACTGATCGCTATCCATACTTTGAAATATCATTCCAGTACCTTAGATCTGGAGTCTGTAGCTGGCACTTCCTGGTTCTCTTCCCACGGGAGGGGGCGTGTCGCTTCATCTCCCTGCGCCCCAGTGTCTCCTGGGAGCACAGCGTCACGCTTCCCAGGAGACGACTCCGAAGGCATAAACAGCAAATATCGCGTGATTTTATTCGTCACGTGATCCGCATTCACCGCTTCCCGTAAGCATTTGCTTGTGGGCTTCACGCTGCCCACAAGCAAAATGGAACCGAACAGAAGAACATTTTCATGGGGAGGGAGATTGCAGGGCAGTAGCAACAATTAAAGCGGAGGTTCACCCTAAAACAATTATATACCATTCCATCCAGCATACTGCCGACATGTACAATATGCTGTTTTTTTTTTTCCGCTGTACATACCGTTTAATCGTTCTTTTTCTTTTCACACTCCCACGGGGAATAGGCGTTCCTATGAAGAGGCGTAGATGGTTGATGTGCGGCTAAGGCGCGTCACGCGTTCCGAAAAAAGCCGAACTGAGACTCGGCTATATACGGCGCCTGCGCAGTCAGCTCCTAGTCTGTGCGCAGGCGCCGTATATAGCCGAGTCCCAGTCTGGCTATTTTCAGGATGCGTGACGCGCCTTAGGTAAAGGAAGCTATTTAGAGGAAAAAATTTGTACCTTTACAAGCCCTTTAACCACTGCCATCTGGAAGATTTACCCCCCTTCATGAACAGGCCATTTTTTTGCGATACAGCACAGCGTTAACTTAATTGACAATTGCACGGTCATGCCACGCTGTACGCAAATAACATTTTTGTCCTATTTTTCCCCACAAATAGCATACTTCCCAACTTTTTGAGATGGGAATGAGGGACACCTATCATTCTGACTGAGCTAAGATGCCGATTTTTCTTTTTCAGACAGCAAATTCTTACTCAATTTGTGGTAGCCATGCAGAAATGATGGAAGCTGCTCAAAAAAAAGGACAGGAGTGTGCTGATATAGGCGCTCTGAACAAGCTATCACAGGACCAATTCATAAGACGGGAGTGCTGGTTTCATGTGGTGGGCCCTGCAAGGATGGGTGAAGTCCCAACCTTCATTATTGTGGTGGTGGAAGCATTGGCCTGGGAACAAGAGGACATGGAAACCACTATAGTGGTGACAAAGAAAACTGAGCTAGGGCCATCTTTAAGGCAGGGCAAAAGGGGAAGCTGCCCTGGGCCCTGTCATTTTTGTGGGGCCCAAAGCCCACTGTCGGCTGATGTCACAAAGCCAGTCCAGGCTCGGGAATGATCACAGCCTATGGTCGGGATCCGCCCAAAACCCTGAAATGGCACCCAGCTCAGCCTCCCAGCGAGTCGCTGAGAGCCTGAACCGGAAGTTCCCGCCCCCTCCACAGCCCAGCACTCCAGTGAGCTCGGAAGGGGAGGGGCAGAGCAGAGAGTCGGTGACTGACAGTCACCAGCTCTCTGTTCACAAAGCCATAAGAAGTGCTCTATCTGCGTTGTTTGATCGTTCGGTTCTCAGGGTTAGAGCCAGCGGGGGACAGTATGAATAAAAAAACATTCTTCTCTTTTAAGTGGTGTACATAGGCCTGTTACCCAGGATACTGTCTCTGGGGACTTTGATAAATTATTATTATTATTATACACGATTTATATAGCGCCAATAGTTTACACAGTGCTTTACAATGTATAGGGGGGGGGCAGCACAATTACAGTACAGTTCAATACAAAAGGTACAGGAGGGCCTGGCTCGTAGAGCTTACATTCTAAAGGGAGGGGCAATATGATGGATTTACTAAATTGGTTAATATTGTCCTTTTGGGAATGTGGACGGAGCTAGAAGGACTTTGCAAAATGATAAACGGTGTCAAAGTGTGCGTAGGCACGTCACGAGTCACAGCAAATCCGAAAGAAGCCGAACATGCAGAGCTGCGAGTCGGCTCTATATGGTACCTGCGCACCGACTAGGAGCCGTGTAGAGCTGACTGCGCAGGCGCCGTATAGAGCTTCTTCATGTTCGGCTTCTTTCGGAAACGCCGTGACTCGTGACGCACCTACGCAATACGGGGGGCGGGGCCTTATGCACCGGGGGGAACTTTTTCTGAAAGGATGTCAATCATCTGGGCGACCTCCCAGAGGACATTCCTCCTCAGCATAGAAACGCCTACTCCCGCGGGGAGAAGTACCCGGAAGCCAGATTGCAAATATAGATTATACGGTATGTACAGCATAGAAAAAAAAAAAATGCGGACTGTATGTGGTGACCGGGGAGGGTGAGCCCCACGGCCACACACATGCGCTTGATGGTTAGCTACTTGGTTCTTGGGGCTAGGAGCCCAGGGTCAGGTGGTATTAACCCTTAGTGAGGGCCAGATGGTATTAACCCTCTCTGTCACGTGACGCCACTGTAGTCTTGGAATACCCCGGGAAACTACAGCTCCGGGGGCCTCCGTATTCCCGCTAGTTAGGATGGTAATAACACAGTCCACAACAGGGGTTAAAACAACGAAGGCTTTACTGGCATGAAGGCAGGTGTCAAAATCTTCACAGCGTTTAAACAGAGTGTCAAAATGTTCTGCAGGCAGTCTCTAGAGCAGTGGTTCTCAACCTTTTAGTGCCGTGACCCCTTGATAAAATTTTCAAAGTTGTGGGGACCCCTAATGATACGTACACACGACCGTTTTTAATGTCATGGAAAAAAACAACGTTTTTCCTCGACGTGATTCTTGTCAAGCTTACCTTGCATACACACGATCGTGAAAAAAAACGAGATGACGTACAACGGCACTATAAAGGGGAAGTTCCATTTGATTGGCGACACCCTTTGGGCTGAGTATGCAAATTTCCCTTCTCATAACCTGCTTCTGAGCACGTTCATTTTTTTCCTGTCGTTAAAGCCTACACACGACCGTTTTTTACCACGTGAAAAACGACGACGTTAAAGACGAGAAAAATTAGAGCATGTTCTAAATTTTTAATGGACATTTTTCAAGTCTGGGAAGTACACACAATCGTTTTTATTGACCAATTTACATTTTTTTTTTCTCGTCATTAAAAATGGTTGTGTGTAAGCGGCATTACAGTAAAATCATTTTCGTAGCGTTGGTTGTCAGCACCCAAGGCGAAACAAGTAATTTGCGCCCCTAACCCACGGACATTTAGCACTCCCTGAGTCCCCTCCACTACCCCCGTACACACGGTCATTTTTCGGTATGAAATAAAATGACATTTTTACAAAACGTCATTTAAAATGATCGTGTGTGGGCTTCACATCATTTTCCGTCTTCTGAAAAACGACAAAAAAAAATTCAAACATGCTTCAATTTTTTATGTCATTTTTTAAAAAAAAAAATTTTGTGTTGTTAAAAATGATCGTATGTGGGCTAAAACGACGTTTTAAACCCGCGCATGCCCAGAAGCAAGTTATGAGATGGGAGCGCTCGTTCAGGTAAAACTACCATTCATAATGGAGTAAGCACATTCATCACGCTGTAACAGACAAAAAAGCGTGAATCGTCTTTTACTAACAAGTAACCAGCTAAAGGCAGCCAAAAGGCGAATAGAACTTCCCCTTTAGAGTGCCCTCGTACGTGTTGTACGTCACCGCGCTTTGTTCATAATTTTTCTGATGAAGTTGGAAAAACTTTGTTTTTTTTCATGATGAAAAATGTCATTTTCTTTCATGACAAAAAGTGATCGTGTGTACGGGGCATGACAGTAGTAAAACCTCATATGGTACATTTTAGGATTTACCACTCACTCTCTTTGTTCTCCTTTCCCTTTTTTCTCTCGCTATCCTAATTTCTTCTTTTTTTTTCCCCCATCCCTCTCTCTAGCCGTCTTTCTTGTTTTTTCTCTTATTCCTTCTCTTACTCATTGGTGGGGGGGAATGGGATGAGTGCTGGGGGGGAGTTCTGATCAGCCAACTTAGGTGCTCTTGATCAAGGTCATCTACTGATCTGAGAACTGTAGTGGGGAATTTTAATGGCAACTATAATCACAGGTAGTGTTACCCACTGTGTCTCCGACTTTGTGGTGTCTCGTAGCAGTGACACCCATGCTGAAATCAGGAGATAGGGTCTCCTCCAGCCCCTCCCACCAAACAATCCTCAGCAGTCAGCTGACCTTTTGTCTCTGCCCCCAGGCATGCCATGAACTGAATGGGCAGCTGCAAAGAGGTTGAGTTGGATGCCATGGGCTTTAGGAACAGCCCAGCTGGGTGGCCACAGGCATCAGAGACAGCCCTGCTGGGTAGCCTCAACAAAGGCTGGGAGAGTGGTAAAGGCTTCAGGAACCACCCAGGATTTGGTGACCCCTGGCAAATCATCATTTGACCCCCGAGGGGGTCCTGACCCCCAGGTTGAGAACCACTGCTCTAGAGGATCACACGGCTGATAATGCTTGAGCTTAGCTGATCATATATATACTCGGCTGCTGAGGCCGGATTAGTAATTCAGGGCCTATGCTTAACTAGGCTGAAAAAATAGATACACTTACTGAAGTGTCGGTAGACTTGAGGCTTTTTCGCCGGAATAACGGATTGATCCGATAAATGAGCTGAAGTACTGGTTCTGTAATGTTTAGGGATACTCCACTCTTTGCTGTATTTTCTCCTGAACTGGAGGCTTCTGGCCTGCACTGCTTCTCTGACTGTGTTTTGCTCTGCTCTGCCAGGAACTGTGTGTAGTCTAGACTGGCTTAAACAGGAAATACAATCCCTTATAAGGGCCTGATGAGACTGAAGCCCATTGGTTGAGAGCTGTGGATCATAGAGACTGACCTGTAGTATAACACAACACAATAAGGTCTTGTCTAGCACTTAGTCCTCCCGACTCTAATACACTCTGACTGAACATGAGATGGTAATACACTCTGACTGAACATGAGATGGCTGACTAAACCTCTTAAAGCTATACACACCTAATAAACATATTATGAACCATAACAGTATAAATCACATCATAACTAGCTGAGTCCCTGCAGGGGAGACCCCACAAGCCGAAGGCCTCAATCTGACAGGGCCTACAGCAAATACCTGTACTGGGACACCACATGTACATGTTAGAAGTATAAAGAAGTTGGTCTGATATAGATGTTATTTGGGTGAACCTCCGCTTCAATAGCATCATGGGCCCCTGGTCAAAACTCTGGTTTGGGAGCAATGGGGGTCAACCTTTTTAGAAGTTTTATATATCAGTGTAGTGCTCATCGCTCAAGGAGTTGTGGATGTATGCGTGACCCTAATTCTGGGTAGAAATGCCACACCCAGGGCTGTCTTAAAGAGGAGGTTCGGGGAAAAAAAAGATTAAAAGCCAGCAGCTACACATACTGCAGCTGCTGGCTTTTAATAAATGGACACTTACCTGTCCTGGAGTCCAGAGATGTCAGCAAAAGGTTCCCGACGTGAAGCCGAAAGGCTACACTGCCGCCTCCATTGTGGGTAAGGGAACCCGGCAATGTAGCCTTTCAAGTTCATGCCGGGAACCCTACTGCACATGCACGAGGCCTGCTCCTCTCTCCTATTAGCCTGGCGGCCAGGGGAGGAGGAGGAGGGAGCCCCGCGGTGACGTCACGGCCGGACTCCCGGAAGTGGGAAAGGATACCTGTCTTTGTCTTTGACAGGTATCCTGCCCCCCTCCCCCCGAAAGGTGCCAATTGTGGCAACGGAGGTGGGGAGGAATCCAATGAGCAGAAGTTCCACTTTAGGGTGGAGCTCCGCTTTAAACGCATCATAAGCCCCCGGGCAAAGTAATGCACTGGGGCCCCTACCAGCTTGCCCCAATTTACACACCTATTTTCAAGAAATAAAGTACATATAGTTGATAGAATTAAACATATATTCATTAGTACTTTCAATAAAATTGATTTTACAAAAGAAAAACATTCTATTAATCAAAGACTAATCAACACAAAGGGCACAGTACAGGGGGGAATGCAAAAGGTACAGTACAGAGGGGGTCAGGAGGGCACAGGGCTGGACTGGGACAAAAATTTGGCCCTGGACTTCATCCAGACTGGCCCACTTTGACAGGTCTCTCCCATGGCAGCCAAACAACTAACGCCCCCCCCGGCCACCCAAGCCGCCTCTCCCTTTTCACTAGCCACTAGCCGTTCTACTTCATTAGAGTAGAACGGCTGGTACTGGTACTCTTATAGGCAGTACCAGTGGGGAAGCTAGACATTATTTCACCCGGGCAAAGAATCAGTTTGGGGCTCCCCCATTATGGGACAAGATTGGGCAGAAGTGAGAATCTCCCAGGCCATAGCTGTTGAGTCAGCTTTCTGTCCCCTCCCCCATGCTCCTCTGTCATCCCCCCTGCTCCTCTGGTCCTCCCCTGCTTCTCTGTTCCCCCCAGGTGAGCGCTGCGGGGAGGGAGAGGAGGTGAGCTCTGCGGGAAGGGAGAGACAGAGGAGCGGAGGGGGGGCAGTCCCCTGTCACTGAAGCCGGTCCACTGAGCCATCGGCCCACCAGGAAACTCCCTGTAGTCCCAATGGCCAGTCCATCCCTGGGAGGGCACAATACTGGGATCAGGAGGGCACGGTATAGGTTCTGGGACGATTCCTGGGGCACGACCATTTAGTAAAAATCATGACTGTCCCAGCAAATTCAGGACAGTTGGCAAGTATGATGTAATGCAAGATTATTGTGGGCTCCCCCATGTACCGGGGCCCCTGGGCAGTACCATTAAACTCTGTTCTACTTGCCAAATGATTTGTATTTCCGTACCTTCGATTCTGAGATTCATACCGCTCTTCTACATGGCACAGCTGTATCCCATAGGGCTAAGAAGTGATTTTTGCCTGCTGCAGTTCAGTAATACATACAGATCTTGTCCCTCCCCCCAGGCTGTGACTGTACAGTGAAAGGAGAAGCAGCAGACTGATGAGCTCATCTCTCTGTCACTATGATCTCTCCTCCTACATGCTCCTACATGCTCCTTGTTAGCACATAAGCACTGAAGCACAGCTGATTGATGCCTTATGCTGCTTCTCCCTGCCCCTATATGAGCTCTTCTGTACAGAGGATGACACCAAGTCAAATTCTGGTAGTGAGGACACCAGTTACATATCAAAAATACATTGAATAATGTAATGTAAGGCGCTGTGTCTGTTATACCTGTCTGAAGTAAAACTTTAAAATTTAAGTTAAACAACGCCCTGGTCATCAAAGAACGGGCAGACCTTTACACTCAGATGTCCATAGAAGTATCCCGGAAGTCTTACCTGATTTAATTCACTTTCTGGCCAAAAGTTGCTTTCGGTCCACTCCATATCCTCCGCCAGTAACTGTGTCGCGGAGAGGAAGAACACTAGACATGCTACTACGAGGTTCATATTGGAATACTGGTCTTCTCCTTCCCAGGGTTAGCAGCGTTGCTCCTTAAAAGCAGAACGATTGTGGTTATTTATTTATCTGTCATACTTATATAGTGCCAGTTATTACACAGCTTTTTACAAAGCGCGTAGAACCAATGACATCAGCCGCTGTCCCCAAAGGAACTCACACTTCCGTAGTCACACACTCTAGTGCCAATCTGATCATAAGCCAAATACGTTAATTCTGTATCTTGGGAACAATTAGTAACCTCCAGTACTTGGAGGAAGACCATCAAACTCAGGGAGAACCTTCAACCCTATGTAGAAAGTGCTCTGATTGGGGTTGATTTCAGGATCATGACTCTATAACCTAAGGGTTTCAGTCCTTTAAGCTGCATGCAGGACTTTTTTTGACGCCCTGCCAGCTCAGCACCTCAGTGTGAAAGCACTCAGGCTTTCACATTGGGATTGCAGATGCAGCTTCTTTCAGGCGCTTTTTTATTAACCGCTAAGACCACTTTCACACTGGGGTGTTTTTCAGGCGCTTTAGTGTGAAAAGCACTCGAGCTTTCACATTGGGATTGCAGATGCAGCTTCTTTTAGGCGTTTTACAGGCGCTTTTTTTAACGCTAAAGCGCATGAAAAATGCCCCAGTGTGAAAGGGCCTTAGGGCCAAATCCTCAGCCCAGCGGGGCCGTAACGTAATTTTTCCTAATTTAAGTTACACCGCCGCAAAATTTCTACCTAAGTGCCCGATCCACAAAGCACTTATCTAGAAATTTTGAGCGGTGTAACTTAAATCCGGCCGGCGCAAGGCGTTTCCTCTTCTCCAGGGGGCAATTCCCATTTAAATGAGGCGCGCTCCCGGCGCAGGCCGTACTGCCGCCATGCTTGTCACGTCATTTTCCCGACGTGCATATCGCGAAATTACGTTACGTCGGGCTTTGTGGATTGCGACGGGACAATAAAGTTGCGTCGGGTAAAAAAAAAGATACGGCGCCAAAAAAAAAATTTTAAATAAAAAAAAATCGCGTCGCTAGCAAGAAAGGTCTGTTTTTACAGGTGTAAACAGTTTACACTTTGTAAAAGCAGCCCTAATTTTGCGTTTTGCCAAAATAAAACTTACGGAGAAAAAACGAAGCTGAAAAGCTTTGTGGATCTCCGTAAGTCCTAATTTGCATACCCGAGGCGGCATTTCGATGCGAAATGCCCCCAGCGGCGGATGCGGTACTGCATCCTAAGATCCGACAGTGTAATTCAATTACAACATGTCGGATCTTCGGTCCTTACTATGGGAACTGATTCTGTGGATCAGTTCCATAGTTAGGACCAGGGATACGACGGAGTAACAGCAGTTACTCCGTCGTATCTCTTTTGAGGATTAGGCCCTTAGTACCAGTAAAAGGGGCTTTGTGCAGCCCGAACAAGTTTAAAAGGCCACTACAAAACAAGGAGCTTAACCACTTAAGCCCTGGACCATTATGCAGCTAAAAGAACCAGGCCCCTTTTGCGTTTCGGCACTGCCTTGCTTCAACTGACAATTGTGCCGTTTGTGCGACGTGGCTCCCAAACAAAATTGGCGTCCTTTTTTTCCCACAAATAGAGCTTTTTTTTTGGTGAAATTTGATCACCTCTGCGGTTTTTATTGTTTGCGCTATAAACTAAAATAGAGCAACAATTTTGATAAAAAATTCAATATTTTTTACTTTTTGTTTTAATAAATATCCCCCAAAAATATATATATATAAAAAAAAAAATTTTTCCTTCAGTTTAGGACGATACGTATTCTTCTACATATTTTTGGTCAGAAACAATCGCAATAAGCGTTTATTGATTGGTTTGCGCAAGTTATAGCGTCTACAAAATAGGGGATAGTTTTATGACATTTTTTATTAATAATGTATTTTTTTACTAGTAGGTAATGGCGGCGATCAGCAATTTTGACACTATTTTGAAACCATTCACATTTTTTACAGCGATCAGTGCTATAAAAATGCACCGATTACTGTGAATATGACACTGGCAGTGAAGGGGTTAACCTGTAGGGGGGGCTAAAGGGGTAAGTGTTCCTTAATGTGTGTTTCTTAATGTAGGGGGCGTGGCTGGGCGTGTGATGTCACTGATCGTCGTTCCATATGACAGGGAACAGACGATCAGTGACAGGCTCACTAGGAAGCATGGGGAGAGGTTTGTTTACACTTACCTCTCCCCATTCTTCAGCTCTGTGACCTGATGGTGGGACACCGGCGGCGATCGGGTCCGCGGGTCCCCCAAACGCGGTCACAGAGCTCAGGAACGTGGCGCGAGCGGGCCGGCGGCGGCGCGCTCGCGACCCACGGCTGGGCTTCTTAAAGGGGATGTACCTGTATGTCCATATGCCCAGCCGTGCCATTCTGCTGACGTATTTAGTCGTGCGGCGGTCCTTAACTGGTTAAAGTGCATTTCCACCTTTGCAGCCAATTTTGAGAAATCATATGCTTCTTATATGTTCACACAGCGTACCAAAAAATTATTAAACTTTTTTTATTAAAATATTTCTTAACTTTCTAGTTGTTTCAGTGGAGTAGAATTATTCATAGGATTCTATAAACAGCGTGTATTTTTCCTGTGTAAGGTCATGATACAGCATCTCAATCTGATTTAAGTTTTGACAAGGCCACATTTTGCTTTGTTTGAACCATTTGGAGGTGGACTTGTTGTTGTGTTTTGGGTCATTGTCCTGCTGCATAACCCAAGTGCACTTGAGCTTGAGGTCACGAACTGATGACCGGACATTCTCCTTCAGGATTTTCTGGTAGAAAATCAATTACTATCAATTATGGTAAGTTGTCCAGCTCCTGAAGCTGCAAAGCAGCCCTCGGACCATCACGCTACCACCACCATGTCCGACTGTTGGTATGATGTTCTTGTTATGAAATACTGTATTCGTTTTATGCCAGATGTAACGGGACGCACACCTTCCAAAAGTAATTTTTTTGGTCTCATCAGTCCACAGAATATTTGCCTAAAAGTCTTGGGGAAAATCAAGATGTTTTTTGGTAAATGTGAGATGAGTCTTTGTGTTCTTTTTGGTCAGCAGTGGCTTTGGCCTTGGAACTCTCCCACGGAGGCCATTTTTGCCCAGTCTCTTTCTTATTGTTGAATAATGAACACGGATCTTACTGGAGGCAAGTGAGGCTTGCAGTTCTTTAGATGTTCTTCTGGGTTCTTTTATGACCTCCTGGATGAGTCGTCGTCCTGCTCGTGGAGAATTTTTCATAGGCCGGCCACTACTGGGAAGGTTCACCACTGTTCCAAGTTATCTCCATTTCTGGATAACGACTCTGCCCATGGTTCAAAGCCTTACAAATGGCCTTGAAACCCTCCCTAGAACAATACATGTACATTACTTTGTTCTAATCTGTTCTTAAATGTTTTTCGATTTTGGCATGATGTGTGGCTATTTGTTGATCTGTTAGTGTGCTTCACTTTGTCAGACGCTTCTGTTTATGTGATTTCTTGATTCAACAGGTCTGGCAGTAATCAGTCCTGGTTGTGGCAAGCGAAATTTTACTCAGCTTTCCAAACAATTGTGGTTAATCAAAGGTACTACTATAAAATGTGTTATATGATATGGAAAGGGCACTGATAGGTTAACTGGTAATTCTCCCTTTAGCTCTGCCACTGCCCACCACCCTTATGGGGCTTAAAAATGCCTGGTTGCCAACTTTCCTGTGACTTGAAAAATGCATGCATGCGAAATGGGCGCCCCCTTACAGTGCAGGCCATTTTATATCACAGTACCATCCCCTTTATATCACAGTGCCCCCCTTTACATCACAGCATCCCTTTACATTACAGTGCGCCCTTTACAGAGCAGTCCCCTTTACCTCGCAGTGTCCACTTTAAATTACTGTGCCCCTCTACAGTGCAGTCCCCTTTACATAACAGTGACCCCTTTACATTACAGTGTCCCCTCTACAGAGCTGTCCCCTTTACATCATAGTGCCCCCTTTACAGAGAAGTCCCTGTACATTAACGTAAAGGGGGCACAGTGATGTAAAGGAGACTGCACTGTAAAGGGGCACAGTAATTTAAAGTGGACACTGCGAGGTAAAGGGGACTGCTCTGTAAAGGGCGTGCTGACGTCATTATTGTTTACCTTCAGACCATCCGGAAGGACGGGCGGATTGTGATAGCCGGCCGGCTATCTATTATCTACACGCTTATTTTATTCCACTTAACTGTAAGGCTTCATTTCCACTAGCGTTTTTACAGCCACTTGTGTTAGCCTTTTTTACAGCTTAAAAACGCCTGTCCAACGCGGTAGCGTTTTTGAGCGTTTTTGTGCGTTTTGAGCGTTTTTGAGCGTTTTTTAATGTCTGGCGTTTTTACAGCTCTATTGCTGGAGCCACAGAACACCCGGGTCCCGCGTTTTTTTTACAGCTCAAAAACGCCTATGCCATTTGCAGCTCAAAAAAGCCTATGTGTGCATGATGCCATAGAATAACATGGACAGGCTGTAAAAAACGCTCAGAAAAGTGGCTGTAAAAACGTCAGTGGAAATGAAGCCTAAGTGCAACCAGTATCTTATTAAATTGTTTTTTAAACGGTACTACTCTATGTTGGCATCTGTCTTTTCCTCCTGGGCTACCTATAGCGGGGTGACTTGCTTGAGACCCATTTGTGGATATAAAGGTGGAGACTACACACAGGAATCTCTAGGAAACAGCAAGGCTATCGAGCCAGACGCGTATGTGATCTCATTAGAGATCAAATCAAGTCGGTAAGCAGATTTGAAAAAGGAGGTGGAGGCTTTCTTCTATCCTGCTAACAGACAAGGTTTCCTGGGATATTCTTGGCACTTACTTTTGATTCTGATTTACCTAGGAAGTACATGGGAAATCAACACCATATGAACTTTTAAATATTTACCACTATTTGTGGTTAGCACAGGTGTTTTCATGTGCACATTTGTCACTTTTTATGTCATATGAACTTGATTATAATTCGTTTTGAATTTTATGTGGTTTCACATGCATTAATCATGTATGCACATGTTATATTCATCAATATCAATCATTATATTGATTAATCAGTTCACACAGCGCAGCATACCATCCAATTACTGTTTTATCTGACATTTCTGCTGCAGCAGCATTCATATTCGTTTTGATTTTCATTAATTTGTAGAGATAATTTGCACTATTTATCACTCATTAATTCTTGACTCACTTAGACCTGCGCAGTACATTTCCACAATTTTTGCACTGTAAAGAGGGGCTGTGATGTGAAGGGGAACTGAGGACACTGATATAAGGGGGGTTGTGCTGTAAAGTGGGGTTGTGGTGTATAGGGGTGCTGACTCCATGAATATCCCACCCATGAATATCCCATCTCGTCCGCCAACCCCCCCCCCCCCCCCCCCCCCCCGGGCCCTGGGGACGGCTGGTCAACTGAGAGAATTGAGAACAGTTCAACAGATAACAGTGCAGCACAAGCAGAGAGCCCATAAAGTTAGAAGCTCACTGAGGGTAAAAAGTAAAAGTGTTTCCTACATTATTTCAGGCTTTTATACAACCAGGTGATCATACATTCATGTGTCAAGCCTCATACACACGACCGGTTTTCCTGGCAGGAAAACTGCCAGGAGAGCTTTTGGCCGGGAATCCCAGCCGTGTGGTATGCTCCTAGCAGTTTTCCTGACAGGGAAACTGCCGGAAAAAAATAGAGAACCTGCCGAGAAAACCGGTCGTCTGTATGCTTACCTGAAGGGGAAATAAACCAGCATGCTTGATAAACAATTCGATGTACGCGCGGTAGCATAGAGCGTTATTTAGCCGGCTCGTCGTAGTCTTTGACGTCACCGCATTCTTGCCATTCAAAAGAACGGCGGGTCTTTTGTGTGGCCGTGTATACATGGCTTTTCAGGGAAGCTTGGCAGGAATCCAGTAGGGGAAACTGACGGGTTTTCAAACAAACGGATTCCTGGCCGTGTGTACAGGGCTTAACACATTTCCGTAAAGTGAAAGTATGGTACAGAAATGTGAAAGCTGTTAAAGCTGACTTTTTTGGTGAAGTAATAATATGATTACAGCGTCTCTGACCTTACAGTGTTGCATAATTAATAAATCCAGGATTAGAACACAAAGCTTGCAATTCAAATAAGCTTTCACTGAAGATACCAAATTCCTGACAGGATCAGTTTAAAGCTATATGCAGCCAAATCATTTTAAACCATTTGGATAGCATGGTTAAAAACAAAGTCACTTTTTATTTCTTTCCGTGTTCCATTGTACTGATTTTTACCTTTTGGGGATACAAAAGGAAATGAGAAGAAATCTTTGAAGTGAGTGGACGTCATATCTTGGACAGTTTCATTGCCCCAAAATGTCTCTATTGGACTACAACTGTAAACTGTAGGATTTCCCAACATTTTGGGCCATCAGGACAGAGAGTGTGAATCTTCCAGTGGAGACAGAAAAGCATTAAAACCCTAGAAAGTTTTAAAAACCTTTTGGGGAAACAAACAGGAAATGAAGGGAAACCTTCACTTCTTCTTTTGGATAGTTGTCCTTGGGGCAGATGCCTCCTTTAGAGGACAACAGTAAAATGTTGGATTTCCCAAGATTTTGGGCCATCAGGACAGAGAGTGTGAATCTTCAGTGGAAACAGAGAAAGCATAAAAACCTGAGAACGTTTTTAAAAACTTTTAACTTTTTGGGCACACTACAGGAAATGATTGTAAATCTTTGAAGTGAGTAGACATCAACTCCTGGACAGTTATCATTGGCACAGGTGTTAAAGGACACTGTAAAATGATGATTTCCCAACATTTTGGGCCATCAGGACAGAGAAAGTGAATCTTCCAGTGGAGACAGAGAAAGCATTAAAAACCTGGCAACGTTTTTAAAAACCTTTTGGGGACACAAAAGGAAATGAAAGGAAACCTTCAAAGTGAATGGACTTCTTCTTTTGGACAGTTGTCTTGGGACAGGTGTCTCCTTTAAGCCTCGTACACACGATAGGTTAACCAATCTGAAGGACCGTTGTCATAGGTTAACCGATGAACTCTGACCTAATGGTCCGTCACGCCTACACACCATAGGTTAAATAACGATCATGTCAGAACGCGGTGACGTAAACACAAAACGACGTGCTGAAAAAATGAAGTTCAATCTTTCAAGCATGCGTCGACTTGATTCTGAGCATGCATGGACTTTTAACCGATGGTCGTGCCTACTAACGATCGGTTTTGACCTATCGATTAGGATCCATCGGTTATATTTTAAAGCAAGTTGGCTTTTTTTTAACCTATGGTTTAATAACCTATGGGGCCACACACGATCGGTTTTGAACCGATAAAACGGTCCTTCAGACCATTGTCCTCTGGTTAACCTATCGTGTGTATGAGGCCCTAGAGGACAACTGTAAAAATGTTGGATTTCCCAAGATTTGGGCCATCGGGACAGAGAGTGTGAATCTGCAGTGGTGACAGAGAAAGCATAAAAACCTGACAAAGTTTTTAAAAACCTTTTAACTTTTTGGGCACACTACAGGAAATGATAGGAAATCTTTGAAGTGAGTAGACATCAACTCCTGGACAGTTATCATTGGCACAGGTGTTAAAGGACCACTGTAAACTGATGGATTTCCCAACCATTTTGGGCCATCAGGACAGAGAGAGTGAATCTTCCAGTGGAAGACAGAGAAGGCATTAAAAACCTCACAAAGTTTTTAAAAAACCTTTTGGGGACACATCAGGAAATTAAAGGAAACCTTCAAAGTGAATGGACTTTTTCTTTTGGACAGTTGTCCTTGGGGACAGGTGTCTCCTTTAAGCCTCGTACACACGATAGGTTAACCAGAGGACAACGGACTTCTTCTTTTGGACAGTGTCCCAAGGACAACTGTAACATTTTGGATTTCCCAAGATTTTGGGCCATCAGGACAAAGAGTGTGAATCTTCCAGTGGTGACAGAGAAAGCATTATAAACCTGACAAAGTTTTTAAAAGCCTTTTAACTTTTTGGCACACTACAGGAAATGATAGGAAATCTTTAAAGTGAGTGGACATCTACTCCTGGACAGTTGTCATTGGCACAGGTCTTAAATGACCACTGTAAAATGATGGATCATCAAGACGGAGAGTATGACTCTTCCCGTGGAGACAGAGAAATCATTAAAAACCCTGACAACATTTTTAAAAACCTTTTGGGGACACAACAGGAAATGAAAAGGAAACCTTCAAAGTGAAAGGCCATCAGACAGGAGAGTGTGAATCTTCCAGCGGAGACAGAGAAAGCATTAAAAACCTGACAACGTTTTTTAAAAACCTTTCGGGGAAACAACAGGAAATGTAAGGAAACCTTCAAAGTGAATGGACTTCTTCTTTTGGGCAGTTGTCTTTTGGGACAGCTGTCTCCTTTAAAGGACAACTGTAAAATGTTGGATTTCCCAAGAATTTGGGCCATCAGGACAGAGAGTGTAAATCTTATGCCCTGTACACACGATCGGTTCATCCTGATGAAAACAGACCGATGGACCGTTTTCATCGGACAGAACCGATCGTGTGTGGGCCCCATCGTTTTTTTTTCCCATTGGTGAAAAAAAAATAGAACCTGTTTATAAATTTTTCTTATGGTTAAAAAAAACGCTAGAAAAAAACGATCGTCTGTGGGGAAATCCATGGGTCAAAAATCACGCATGCTCAGAATCAAGTCGACGCATGCTCGGAAGCACGTCATAGTGTTTTACCGTCACCGCGTTGGACACGATCGGATTTTTAAACCGATGGTGTGTAGGCAAGACTGATGAAAGTCAGCTTCATCGGATATCTGATGAAAAAATCCATTGGTTTAGATTCCATCAGATATCCGATGGTGGGTGTGTACAGGGCATTACAGTGGAGACAGAGAAAGCATTAAAAACCTGACAACGGTTTTAAAAACCTTTTGGGGTCACAAAAGGAAATGAAAGGAAACCTTTGAGGAGTGAGTGGACATCTGCTTTTGGACAGTTGTCATTGGAACATGTGTCTCCATTGGGAGGACACTTGTAAAATGCTGGATTTCCTCCAAATTTGGGCCATTGAGACAAATAAAGAGTGTGAATCTCCAAGTAGAGACTAAAAAGGCAATAAAAACCTGACAAAGGTTTTAAACTTTCCAAAAAACTTAGGCTATAGATACAGTTTAAGATGGATCCAAAAACCATCATCAAGCCAACAAGCCACCTAAACATCGTATTCAGTACTTACTCCTTTGTAGAGCAGATCAGCTTCCAGCCTTAAGAGTATCTGAACATCTCCAGACAGCCTCTTCGTTTTTATATCCCCGATGACCAGCCCAGCAAATGAGTCTAATTTGTTAAAGCTAATAAACTTTGAAATTTTCTTCCCAAAACAAGGAAACAGTGGCAGCTTCTCGTGTTTGTTTTTAATCATCATTTGATTACCTAGCCATGTTGAAGAATTTTTTTCCGATGAGTGAGCATTGAAAAAACAGAAGGCTGGCTAGACCTTCTAGTTACATTTGAAGCTGTGAAGCCATGACCTGGCACCACCTAGGTGCGTAGTCTGTAAATGTCAAGTCGTGTCTCTGCTAGCTTCTAAGGAATCGTTGACTCGTAGACAATGCTTCCATGTTGCCCGGTATCGTGACGTCATGCTGCGCCGTAAAGTTTAAAAACATGTATTGACTTCATTGATTTCATTGGAAAATCATGCCCCGTGTATACAACGTAACATACATGCATTCAGTGGGTGTCACGTAAGCTTTGTTTATATATGACTCTTTTATGTTGATTACTATGGGTGCTTTCCAAAAAATTGTTGATACAAGGCAGTAGGATATGATTTGTTTGCGGTAATCAGCTTGAAAGGAAATGAGATGTGATTTCTAAACAGGTAACGCTGACCACATGAAGGAAGTCTGATATCCAAGAACATATTTAATTTGTTGCAAAGCTATCAGGAAAATGATTAACAATAGAGCCACAGACCGATTTGGAGTGGTTTGGTTGTAGCTATATACGTTATCGCAGAAAATCATTCTGAGGTTTTAAAAAGATTCTTTCATATCGTACATTTTATGTCTTTTTAAAAGATGATAAAAAAATAATGATCTGATGATTCCTAGTCTGAAGGATAGACTTAGGCCCTGTACACACGATCAGTCCAAACTGATGAAAACGGACTGAAGTTCAGTTTCATCAGTCCAAACCTACCATGTGTATGGCCCATCAGACTTTTGTCCTTCAGACCAAAGTTTTAAAACTTGCTTTAAAATTGGACTGATGGACTGATGACCGATCAGTCAAAACCGATGGTTAGTACGTAAAAGCATCGGCTCAAAACCCACGCATGCTCAGAATCAAGTCGACGCATGCTTGGAAGCATTGAACTTCATTTTTTTTAGCACGTCGTTGTGTTTTACGTCTGCGTGTTGGACTCGATCGGTTTTTGAACTGATGGTGTGTAGGCACATCAGACCATCAGACCATCAGTCCATCAGACCATCAGGACTTCAGCTTCAGTCCGTTTTCATCAGTTTGGACTGATCGTGTGTACAAGGCCTTACAGTCCATATACAATAACAGTGATTAGTGAACAATGGCATTGGTATATTACCAAGAAATAAATGACAGGGGAATAATATGATAACTGTAATGCCGCGTACACACGGTCGGAAATTCCGCCAGCAAAAGTCCGATGTGAGCTTTTGGTCGGAAATTCCGACCGTGTGTATGCTCCATCAGACTTTTGCTGTCAGAATTTCGGCCAGCAAAAGATTGAGAGCTGGTCTCAAATTCCAATCATCTGTAGCAATCCGACGCCGCAAAATTCTGACGCTAGCTCGGAAACAATTCTACGCATGCTCGGAAGTATTGAACTTACTTTTCTCGCCTCCTCATAGTGTTGTACGTCATCGCGTTCTTGACGGTCCGAAAAATTCAGAGAACTTTTGTGTGACCGTGTGTATGCAAGCCAAGCTTGAGCGGAATTCCATCAGAAAAACCATCCAAGGTTTTTTCGACGGAATTTCGCTCGTGTGTACAGGGCATTAGAAAAGTTTGTTAGAGAAGGAGGAAAGGAGAAATGTCAGAGACAACAGAGGAGGAAGAGAGAAAAAAACGAGAGGAAGACAGAAACAGATGGAGAGAAGGAAAGAGGACAAAATCTATTGAGAAAGGAGAGAACAAAGTATACACTATGAAAAGGGATTGGAAAGATTGAGGGGATTATCACGGTGCCGAAATAGAAACCAGACAAGTTATTTTATATCAAAAGTAGAAAATATTTTATTAAGGTTTTACAAGATAAAATCTGATTCAAATACAATAGAGCAAAACTATACACTATATTGCCAAAAGTATTGGGGCCCTGCCTCCACCTTCACCCCAAACTCGCTCATCCATGTCTTTATAAGCCTTGCTTTATGCACTGGTGTGCAGTCATGTTGGAACAGGAAAGGGCCATCCCCCAAGCTGTTCCCACAAAGTTGGGAGCATGAAAGTGTCCCAAAATGTCTTGGTATTCTGACATCTTAAGAGTTCCCTTCGCTGAAACTACGGGTCCAAGCCCGAACCCATGAAAAACAACCCCACACCATAATCCCCCCTCCATCAAGTGATTTGGACCAGTGCACAAAGCAAGGTCCATAAAGAGAAGAGGAGAGGGAATGAGAGGCGTAGGTGAGAGGAGGGAAGACCAAGAGGAGGAAAGAGGATGGAAGGGAGATAAGAGGAGGGAAGGAGAAAAGAAAAGCAGGTAAAGCAATGGTATAAAGAGATAAAAACACAAAACCATACAATTTTATTTCTATAAACAGCAGAAATCTAAACAATTGCCAGAACTTTTACCTAAAATGTAATACATTTCACTATTACATGTCACATATTATAATTTAATTGTAACACTTTATATGTCTTTCATAAACTTTGGAAATTTTGCACTCTGATCAGATTTGAGGGGCATCTATCAGACGATATCATACCATGCTTTTAGTAAGCTTTTTTCCAGATTTGTTAAACCTTGCTGAGAGCCTGATATTTAATGCTACCGCCTGTACACCCAAGTGTATTCAGCTCTCCTAGATGGGATTTGAATGGCACTTCCTCAAGAATGATCTTTCAAGCATGGCTGTAAACATTTTGAAAGCTTGCTGTAGACATAGCACTGCCAACAAGCTTCTGCACATGCAAGCAAATGGGTAATGGGAGGATTCTGTAAACTGTTGTCACTGACCTTTTAAAATTGCTTGGCAACTGGCTGTCTCTGGCTTAAATACATTCTGAGCCACTGACCTAGAGTAAGCATGGAAGCAAACCAAAGTGGAGTCAACAAGCCTGATCTCCATACTTGTCGGGGGTCAATGACTCAAAACTTAGCTAAGCCATTGGATCAGCCAGAAAATGAGCATTTCCGCAATGGTAAAAATATAAATCAACCAGTGCAGCACGTTTACTATCATCAGTACCTGTAAACATCAATGGTGACCAATATAATAAAACTAATACGATGTACTAAAATTGTAAGTACTGTCATCAATACCCTATAACATCAATAGTGAACAGAAAACAATACAATGTACTGTAATGAAATTGTGACCATAAACAGAAAAGAGTCCTTAAAAACTGTCCAGCTGCAGTGTTGTTAAACACCTATTCCACCATAAGCGCAGAATTTTAAGTTTTTATTATTTCCGCAATGGTAGCCTACATTTTTCGCTCAGTACAAGTTTCCTTCAAACCATTGTAAACTAGGACTTACTGCTACACTTTCCTATCACTTTTACTGACCCTGTTTTGCAGTAAATATATGACTGTTTTGGCATCAAAGCAAATGAGAACACATTACCCAACACTTGTAAATAGGCCCCAAGGAACGAAAAACATTTAAAGAGACTACAGAAGATAGAAGATGAGATCTAATGATCTACCACTAGGTCTTACTATGGCCTTTCTTCCAGATATCTTTAATCTCATCTCTGACATCAACTGACAGCCTGTAGCCATCTGCGTACATATTACTCAGCTCCCATTACAGGAGTAGTTAGCAGGGAGGGTAGTCTGTTAGCCAATAACCTAAATTCTAGTCTATTACACTCCCAGCAATTGCGTTTCAAGTGTCTTCGACTCGGCAGCGTCTTTGCTTTGCTGTAAAAACACAGTAATTACTGTTTTAGAGGTGACAATTTTGTCATTTTGAGGGCAGGTTATATAAACAAGAAAACTGCAAAAAATCTTTTTTTTTTGCTTTACTTTCTTGTGTCCTGACAGTGTTTTTATACCATGGTAAAGAAATTGGTTAGGAATATTTTGTTGCATATATCTAGCTTGTTTTTGATGATCATAAATATATATTTTATTATTGGTTGTATTAGTAATGCAACTTAGTTTTTATAAGGATCATTCTTTTTGTTGTTTTGGTCCATAGATCCTTCTAAGGATAAAATGTATTCACAGATCTCATTCAATCCCAAAAATAAGAGGATTGTTTCATTTTTTGGGGGAAAGTGGTTGAAGATAAGTAAATCATTTCTATCTGCCCCGAAGGCCAAATGTACACCCAGAACCGCTGATGTCTAACAAAAAAATCTACAAAATGAAATGTTGGCACCACAGTAAAGATCTTCTGATGAATAGCAACTTTATTGGCATATAAGGCTAAAATCCAGCATGACAGAAACCTACACGTTTTAGTCATGTGGGCCTTGACCATAGCTACCCGTTAGGTAACAATAACCACATTAAATAGCTCCTTGTCACGCTTACCCCTAATGCAGGTGGTCAGACACTATAACTAGCTTCTGTGTTCACCTATAGCAGCCCTTTTCCCTCTAAATTTGATGTTGTTTTGCCTGAAGTGATCCTCTAAGTCAGCCAATTTCAATTTAATGTGGTGCATTTCTGATGCCTGGTGATCATGTGCATCTAACAGCTCATTATGCGCTTTAGCATGGTCATGCATGTTTTCCTCTAGTCTAGAACATCAGCTCTTTCTTCCAAACAATCCACCCTGTCATGTATTTGAGAGAATGCCTATTGTATTTCCCTGTGTAGGTCCTTTTGCAGGGTCAACAGCATGGATTTTAGCATGGCTTCTGACACAGGGTTGTCTGACACAGGGATGGCTGCTAGAGTCAGGATGCGTTCTGTGTCAGAAGGCTCATTTGACAGATTAGTCCAGAGTTGTTTTTTGGGCTGGGGCACTTTGCTAGGGGAAAAAGCAGGGGAGAATTCCAGCCTCTTACCTCTGTCCATGCCCTGCATCGAGGAAGGAGTGTTAGGTGAGGGCAGGGTGTCTATGTCATCTCTGGTGTCCTCCCCAGAGAGCGTGACAGGCAAATCCTCCAGGCGGGATGCAGTGCGCTGTGTCTAAACAGCCAGAGAGCGGGCGGAGTGTTCCTTCTGTTCCCAGCACCGACGCCATCTTGGGCTGAGTTCATGACGGTGCTGCTGAAATAATCAGTGAGGCGGCGGGGTGCAGGCAGCCTATACTGCTTCTTGTACATGCCCGGGATGATCCTGAGTCCTTACCCCCTCCATGTAGCTGGATCGGGGACCAGATGCTGCGAGTTGCTGTACTCTAGCGGTACAGGAAGGCTTAGTATAAAAAAGCCCTAGAGCAGAGCATCGCTCCTTGTGGCAGGTGCTCTGGGGCCATTAGGCACACTGAAATATTTTGTTTCGGATTTTGTTTTCGTCTGAAAAATACATTTATTTAGTTACTCCCGAAATTCGTTTTTATTTATTTTGTTTCGTTAAGAAATGCATTCGTCCGAAAATCTGAATTAATTAAGGTTGAATCTGTCATTGAAGGCTTATGGTGTCCGTCGAATTTTCTAAGAAGATTTGAAAAAGTCGCTAAACTGTACGACGCCGCAATCGTACATTTCCGGTCGAATGCTCCGCCCACAAGCTATATTAGAATTCTAATAAAGTATGACTAGTAATAATTATATTTATTAATTATTATTACTAGTCAACCAACATTAGAATTCTTCTATAGCCTATGGGCGGAGCATTCGACCATAAATGTCCGTTTGTGGCAATCGTATGTTTTTAGCTGCTTCGTTGAATCTTCATGTCTCTATAATGTCAAATCTTTTCTCTCTATGTCGAATAATCTTGGACTAATAGAGTTAGGTTAGGCACATTCGACCGCAGGTTCGATAGACACAGATCGCTATTGTCACCGTCATGTCGAATCTTCTATCTATATCGAACTGTTGTCGCAACGATGTGAAAATAAAACATTTTTTATGTTGGATGTTTCGGATTTCGGATTCTGCGTGTTCGTTATCGTTTGTTAAAACGAACTCGAAAATCCCTGAAATTCGGACAAAAACAAATGCACATGTCTATTAGGCATTCCATGTTTGGGGTAACAGTTATTCAAGATGTAGATCAGATGGTTTGCTAGGACACCTTCCACTGTCATGTAGACCTGGGCATGGCTATACCATCTAGCTGTCAATCAATCCAGCGTAAATACGTGTTTTTACTTGGCCAGTTGTGTAAAGGCATAAAAATTGGTCATGCACATGGCTCCTTTGGTGACTCTAGCTGCCATTGTGATCTGCTCTTGAAAATCTGCACTAAAAACTATGGGGCAAATCCACAAAGCAGATGCGCCGACTTAACTCGAGATTTCTAATTTTACTCCGCGCGTATCTTTGCGCCCGATCCTCAAAACGAAAAATCCGGTTTTTCCGTCTTACTTAAAATAATTACTCTGGCGCATCCTCTGACGCAAATTACGCTAGTCACGCCGCTTTATTTGATAGGCAAAGATGCAAATGAGGGAGATAGGGCGATCCTCAAAATTAAGTGTGTGCGCCGTAGATTACGCCCTGTGCGCCGTAGATAACGCCCTGTGCGCACCTGTTAGTTTTCTGGAGCAAAATTAGACTTTATAAAAGCAGCCCTAATTTTACACCAGCCCTGTAAAGGTCTGCTGAAGCAACACCATTTAGGAGAGCTGCCAACACTTCTTTGCTTGACTTCATTGTGACTGCCAAAATGCCTGGGCCATCAATGATTATAACGGCACTCGCCACTTTACAGGCGCAGAGAAGGAGGAGGGCACAGAGGAGGAGGAGGAGGGCCACAGGAGAGGATAATACCGCCCACGCCAAGATCTCTTTGGCATGACTGCGTCTGAGGTCATTGGCAACTTCAGATTTAACCAGGAAGCCATCCTGGACTTAACCAGGATCCTGCAGGATGATCTGAACACCCCAACCCAACGATCCATGCCCTGCCAGCTCACATTAAAGTTATGGCCACCCTGCATTTTCTGGCCACTGGGTCTTTTCAGAGAACATGTGGAGGTCTGGCTGGGATGGTACAGTCCTCGATGAGCAGGTGTGTGCACCAGGTTGTCCCTGCAATACTGAGACGCATGGGCAGTCAATTTGAAAAGCCCACCCAGGAGGACCAGCGAATGAAGAGCATGGCTGATTTCTATCAGATTGCACGATCCCACGGACCATCGGGGCCATTGACTGTACCCATGTGGCACTACAGCCCCCCCATGATACAGAGCACCTGTTCAGGAATCGCAAAAAACAGGCATTCCATCAATGTCCAGGTAATCGTGGATGCCCATGGCCTCATCTGGCATGTGTGTGCCAAATTTCCAGGTTCGTGCCATGACAGCTACATCTTTAGGCAGACCAACATAGCACGTGAATTGGAGCAGAACGTGTATGGAGACAGCTGGCTGGTTGGTGAGTGACATGTGTGTCAGGTATGACTGTCCCCCCCCCATGATGCAGACATCACATGGGGCACATGCATGACTAATATCCTCCTGTCTTTTCCCTTCCAGGTGACTCTGGATATGCCCTGGGCCCTCACATGATGACCCATTCAGGAACCCCCCAAACCCCCAGGAGAGCAACGCTACAACGAGGCTCATATTCGCACCCGGGCAGTAGTGGAGCGTACTTTTGGCCTGCTGAAGTCCCGCTTCAGATGCCTGGACAAGACTGGGGGTACACTGCTGTATTCCCCAGACTTTGTTTGCCAAATAATAGGGGCTTGTTGCATTCTTCATAACTTTGCAACGAGAAGGGGACTGGAGATTAACTTACGTGCTGACCTGACCCCCCACCCAGGCAATCCCCCCCTAGCCCACTCTACCCGGTCTACTGAGGGCACAGTAGCCAGGAGACGCCTGGCAGAAGGCATCTTTTCTCAGTAAATGGCCAGAAATCATGTCACAATGTTATTATTTCTTTTCACTGCAAACTCACATGAATTATGTGACAATGAGAATGTTGCTTTGCACAGTAAACGCACATGTTTAATGACACATTGAGAATGTTTTTGTCTCTGGAAACGCACATGATTTATGTCACAATGAGAATGCATGAATGCACACCACTGTGGTCCCTAGCACAAACACATCACATGCACATCGAATTGGATTAGATCCAAGTACCCCCCCCCCCCTTTGGTACTTGGGAGCAGTAACGCCCCGCCACGGCTCCAATTATGTCACTGTGCATTCATACACCATTCAGGAACCTAGGATGACTTCTCCCTGGTCCTGGGGATCCCTTCTCCACCAAAACTGAGGGTGACACCCTTATTTTGTCAGGAATGCCACCCCCCCACATTCACACATCATTCACACACATAAACCAAATCATAAGTACAGTATAATAACCAAAATTTTTAAAGCAAAAAAAAAAAAAAAAAAGTACCCCTGGTATTTAAGTCCGGCGGCGAGTGCTCCGTCTAGGCTGCCCACGGGCAGGGGCACGGGCACGGCCACGGGCACCTGGAGGATCTTCACGGGGGGGGGAGCAGGGGAGGGAGTATCTTCATTGGGGGGGGAGCAGGGGAGGGAGTATCTTCATTGGGGGGGGAGCAGGGAGGAGTATCTCATTGGGGGGGGAGCAGGGGAGGGAGGAGCCTCCCCTGGTGTCTGACCTCCGGCTGGCCTGCCCTCCAAGGCCACTGCTATCCTGGTCAGGCAGGCAGTGATGGCAGCCGTATTGGCCTGGCCAGCCCGTGTGTTGTCCTGCACAGCCCGGGTGTTGTCCTGCACAGCCCGGGTGAGGGCAGTCACCTCCTGGCCCACGCCTGTTGTGGCGGTATGCAGGGACCACAAACAGGTGATGACACCCAATGAATTGGTGGCCACATCACTGAGTGACTCCCTCAATTACATCCAGCTGTGCTCCATCTTGGCCATAGTTTTTTTGATGTCACCCAGACTGCGGGTCTGCTTGGCATTGTCCCTCAGCAGACTGGCCGGCATATGCTCAGACCCCACCCTGGTGTCCTGGGTCGCCATCCTGCCTGCCCCTGAGGCTTGTGGCCAGGTAGGAGGGGATAGAGTGACCCTTGGGGTTGCGGCATGTTGTGGGAGGAGTGGGAGGGGCTACCCCTGATGGTGGCCTGACTGGTGCCAGCCTCTGGGGGATCCTCTGGGGTAGCCTCTGGGGTAGCCTCAAGGGGAGCCTCTGGGGTAGCCTCAAGGGGAGCCTCTGGGGTAGCCTCAAGGGGAGCCTCAAGGCTAGCCTCAAAGGTATCGTCAAAGGTCATCAGATCTGTGGCAATAATGATTTCCCGGCCAATCTGGAGATCTTCTTCCTCCTCCCCTCATCCTCCTCCCCCTCATCCTCCTCCCCCTCAGCCTCCTCATGAGGGGAGGTTTGGCCACTCCCCTCCCCTGGGGACTCCTCAGCAGCCTCCTGTCTTTGGGGTGGTGCAGCAGCCTGGCCTGATGGCCCAGCAATCTCCTGGTCATCTGTGGAAGACACCAAACAATCACAGGTTTGAGGATCCACACACTTGGCACATGTTCCCTTCCCCCACCCACACATGCTAATCACCAAATAAAAAAAAAAAAAACCTTACCTGGCCTCACAGGAACATCAGACTGATAACCAGGCAGGCCCACCACCTGCTCTGGCTCGAAACACCGGGCCACTGCCCATTCCTCCTCAGTCAGCCGGATGGGGCATGGTCCCCCTCCTCCAGTGCCCCTCCTATGCGCAGTGAGCTTGGCCACCTTATTGCGGACCACGCTCCTCAGATCATTGATCTTTTTCTTAATGCCAGCGGGGGTTCTCGTCTCCCCTCCCCCGCCGCATTTATGTGATCTGTTATTTTGGCATAGATCCTCTTCCTTTGGGCCGGGGAGGTGTTCCGGCTATCAGGCCCATGTAGATATCTTCCATATTGTATGACATACCTGGCTAGGATTTGCTTTTCAACATGTGAAAAATTCAGCTTCCTGCGTTTGGGGGCCATCACAGACACCACCCAGCAACAAGAAGCCAAACAGGACAAACACACAAAAATACACACAGAAGCAGACAGCTACTACAAAGTCAAATACAAACACACAAAAATACACACCAAACAAATACACAAAAATACACACAGACGCAGACAGCTACTACAAAGTCAAATACAAACACACAAAAACCAAACACAAAATCCAAGCAGAAAAAGAACAAACAAAAAAATTAACAGAAACAATCAAACAAAAATTACACTTATCACAAACAAACAACAACTACTATCTACTACTCCTCCAACACTTCTCTATCAAACACAACTTACCAACAAACACTGACAAACTAAGAGCAGAAGCAAATTGCTCATGGAAGGGAACACAGGGAAATACTTTTGCAAATGAAGTGTGTTTGACTGGAGCTAGTTAAGCACAGTGCGATCCTCAAACTAAGTACACTTGGCCTTTTACCTACAGTAGGTGTTTGTGATATTGTGCTTTTAGCACGACAGCGTCGCGCTGATACTCGGCGACGTGGTGCCGAGATCTCTATGACATCTTGCACTCACTGGAATAGTGACAGCACATCCTAGCAAGCGCGTCATAGAAGCGACGGGAGATCCGACTTGGATTCCCGCCAATTCTACACGTGTGCGGCGTTTGTTATGAATCCTGAGGGGGAAGTCCCCGCCGGATTTTAAAGAAAAATCCGGCATGGGTCCCCCCCTCAGGAGCATACGGGGCCCTTAGGTCTGTTATGGGTTGTAAGGAGAGCCCCCCTACGCCGAAAAAAACGGCGTAGGGGGTCCCCTACGATCCATACCAGACCCGTATCCAAAGCACGCTACCCGGCCAGCCAGGAAGGGAGTGGGGACGAGCGAGCGCCCCCCCCCCCCTCCTGAGCCGTACCAGGCTGCATGCCCTCAACATGGGGGGGTTGGGTGCTCTGGGGCAGGGGGGCGCACTGCGGCCCCCCCACCTCAGAGCACCCTGTCCCCATGTTGATGAGGACAGGGCCCCTTCCCGACAACCCTGGCCGTTGGTTGTCGGGGTATGCGGGCGGGAGGCTTATCGGAATCTGGGAGCACCCTTTAATAAGGGGGCCCCCAGATACCGGCCCCCCACCCTAAGTGAATGAGTATGGGGTACATCGTACCCCTACCCATCACCTGCAAGAAAAGTGGTAAAAACACAAATAAACCACACAGTGTATTAAAATATTTTATTAGTCTGCTCCGGAGGCCGCCCCCTGTCTTCTTTATTAGCTCTTTTACCAGGGGGGGCTTCTTCTTTGACGTCTTCGGGTGGGTGGGGGCCGCCGTCTGGTTCTCTTCCACCGCCGGGGGGGTGGCTTTTAAAAAAGCCCCCACCCCCCCGGCGGGTTTCCTCCGGCGTCTTCGGCGGGGCTCTTCTTCTTCCGCTATCCCGACGGGTCTTCTCCGCTATCCGGGGGTCTGGCCGCTCTCCGCTGTTGACTCGTCGCACCCCGGTTCTTCGTCTCGCAGTCCGGTCCCTTCTTCCGTGCTGTACGTCTTCTTCCGCGCTGTGACGTCATGTTCTTCACTTCTCTTCTTCTCCGCTGTTGACTCGCCGGTCCTCCTCGCTGAAATGACGGATGCGCGCCTTGCATCGGACCTATATAGGCCTCACAGTCCCATCATGCTCTGTACCTACCCATGTGATACCTACCACGTGGTAGGTATCACATGGGTAGGTACAGAGCATGATGGGACTGTGAGGCCTATATAGGTCCGATGCAAGGCGCGCATCCGTCATTTCAGCGAGGAGGACCGGCGAGTCAACATCGGGAGAAGAAGAGAAGTGAAGAACATGACGTCACAGCGCGGAAGAAGACGTACAGCACGGAAGAAGGGACCGGACTGCGAGACGAATAACCGGGGTGCGACGAGTCAACAGCGGAGAGCGGCCAGACCCCCCGGATAGCGGAGAAGACCCGTCGGGATAGCGGAAGAAGAAGAGCCCCGCCGAAGACGCCGGAGGAAACCCGCCGGGGGGGTGGGGGCTTTTTTAAAAGCCACCCCCCCCCGGCGGTGGAAGAGAACCAGACGGCGGCCCCCACCCACCCGAAGACGTCAAAGAAGAAGCCCCCCCTGGTAAAAGAGCTAATAAAGAAGACAGGGGGCGGCCTCCGAGCAGACTAATAAAATATTTTAATACACTGTGTGGTTTATTTGTGTTTTTACCACTTTTCTTGCAGGTGAATGGGTAGGGGTACGATGTACCCCATACTCATTCACTTAGGGTGGGGGGCCGGTATCTGGGGGCCCCCTTATTAAAGGGGGCTCCCAGATTCCGATAAGCCTCCCGCCCGCATACCCCGACAACCAACGGCCAGGGTTGTCGGGAAGGGGCCCTGTCCTCATCAAACATGGGGACAGGGTGCTCTGAGGTGGGGGGGCCGCAGTGCGCCCCCCTGCCCCAGAGCACCCAACCCCCCCATGTTGAGGGCATGCAGCCTGGTACGGCTCAGGAGGGGGGGGGGCGCTCGCTCGTCCCCACTCCCTTCCTGGCTGGCCGGGTAGCGTGCTTTGGATACGGGTCTGGTATGGATCGTAGGGGGACCCCCTACGCCGTTTTTTTCGGCGTAGGGGGGCTCTCCTTACAACCCATAACAGACCTAAGGGCCCGGTATGCTCCTGAGGGGGGGACCCATGCCGGATTTTTATTTAAAATCCGGCGGGGACTTCCCCCTCAGGATTCATAACAAACGCCGCACACGTGTAGAATTGGCGGGAATCCAAGTCGGATCTCCCGTCGCTTCTATGACGGCTCTGTCTCCATCGCGGCAAGCCAGCTCGGCGCTGGCTCCCGCGATGGGGCTCGTAGGTGCTCAATCTCGCCGAGAAAGAGAGCGAGATTGACACAAAATCGGGTTCACCTACTGTATCTCACTGATTGCGCCAAGCAAAGTTCTGCACATGCGCAGTGAGCAGCAGATTCGTGCGCGCATGCGCAGTACGGCCGGACCTTCATTTGCATGGGGTCACGGCTCATTACAATGAAGCACGCCCACTTCCTTCCCACTTGCCATAACCCCGCCTTACGCCTCCGAATTTACGTTACGGCAGGCGCACTTTTGGGCGCAAATGCGCTGTGGATACGGCAATTACGACACCAACTTAGGGCGCCGTAACTTAAATGACATAAGTTAGAAAAAACTTATTTTGCGCCGCTGGCTGTGGATTTGGCCCTAAAAGCTTATATTAGCAATTCTATCATTTTTCATTTTTTTTTTAATTCTATCTCCATCCCATTGACTTTTCAAGATTTTCTCCTGATTTACAATATTTCCACGAGGCGGCCTTTAAATACATCCTTTTTGGCAATCATGCAAAAATGAGTGCTCATTGGAGATGTGCATCCCATTTCTATTAAATTACATTTTACTTTATTGAAAATTATTTTAATGTAAAACTTTTATTGGCCCATATTTCCTTAGCCAGCTCTGACTCACAGACATTCAGCCCCCTACTATTAATAAATGGAGAGGATTAAGGTGCCTCGGGGGAGCCATACGTTTGATATAGTTAAAATTCTTATGGAAAAATATGCAGTACAAACTCCAGTGGGTTTTCTCTGCCTTGGAGGCTTGTTGCTTGCATAATATAAACAGTTTATTCAATAAAGCAGTGCAAAGGGCAATGATGACATGCAATATGCAATAACCAGCAGAAAAAATTGCAATGGACCTCTGTGCAAGGAAAGACTGTTGGTCGTTGTCTTAATAACAGTTGCTCTGTGTATGTGCATGTCCCTTTGCTATGATGTTTTAAAGAAAATCTAATATAGAGCAAAGCACCAGATTTTTTTAACCCTTCCATGACCAGAAGTCAGTGTTTTGCGAACCGTCAACATTTTTACTGGCAGCCAGTAAAAAACAAGCAATTTTCTCCTGCCAGTAAATGCCAGTAAAAGTAAAAGGTTGCCAGCAAAAAATATGGCGGTGGCGCTCGGCTTGGTACCGGAGCAGCTGAGACCATCCGAGTGCCTGCTACAGTGTGATCGAGTGGCTCTGGTGGAGACGGTGCCTTAGCATGTCGTGTAATGTAATGGTACAATGGAGCCAAGACGTAGAGGCCAGAGCCTTGTGTGCGGGTCTGCGGTATGGGAGCAATGCAGGCTGGGACTGGGACTGGTAACCGTCAGTGCTGTTTAGACTGGAGTTGACTGGAGGGACCACTTGGCTTGGAGAGACTGTCACTGGGACGTGTCATGTCGGGGAGGTCTCATCATCATCATCTGTCTCCTGTTCCTGAGCTACTTACTTACTATATCGAAAATAAAATAAGAAATATGTTTTTGCCTTAATATCTACCTTAAATCATATTGTTAATTGTTAATTGCATATTGTATTTGTTTGTAGCCTAAATACTCTAATTTGCACTTAAAACTGTAATTTTGTAACTTTTGGAAATACCAGTAAAAACCTGTGTCAGTAAATTTCAATCTGGTAGGTTGGCAACACTGCCAGAAGTAGACCTTTCTTCCACTCCCGGCGTCCCTGTTCAGTTTTGGGAGCCATAGAAAATCCTCAATACTTCTGGGTATTTGGGAGCATTTGAATAACACTGGGCCAATCAGTTAAAAAATTGTCCTGTGTAAGCTATTGTCCTGGAAACGTGTCTTTTGTATATTTTATAAAGTAGGTTGGGCAGAGGTGACCAGCACTGGAAGTCAATGAGGTGACATGGACAAGAGAAAGGAGCAGACTGAGCAGATCTTATCTCTGTGCTGCTGCTCATTCACTGTCCAATCACAAGCTGGAGGCACAGGAGGTGACCAGACTGTGTTCCATGACTGTAAACTGTGAAATACCTTTCACTTGATCGAGACTCTCTCCACATGCTTACACTCAAGCAGAGCAAGTGGTTTACGCAAGAGAAACTGATTAGCTGGCTTTGGGCAAGAGGATTTGACTGTGTCTCGCGACCATAAGTATACCGGGTTCTTTTGGGCTATGCTAGGCAATTGTGGGTGGGGTCACTTGCCTGCACGTAGAATACATTTACTGTGTAGCTTTTAGGAAAAGTCAACCTTAAGGCCCTTTCACACTGGGACGGTGCGCTATTCGGCTGCTAGCGGGGCACTTTTAACCCCCGCTAGAGGCCAAATAAGGGTAAAACCACCCGGAAAGGGCTGCTGCAGAAGCACTTTACCGGTGGTATAGCCGTGGTGCCCATTCATTTCAATGGGCAGGAGCGGTATTCACACCACTCTTTCACCGCTCTCTTGTTACCCTTGGCAACTACTTTCTTCTCCTCCCATGTTACCATGCTCACTGAATAGACTGAATTAATACTCAAATGTGCTTAACTGACCCGAGCTTCAGATGTCTATGTGTAGTGTGCTAGGTACTTTCATACACCCCTTTAGAATGACTTCAGACCAGGCAGGACAACATTTCCAAACTTCAGCATAATAGTTTAACAGTTCAAACAGGCAAATAGTCTTTCCCTAACTAACCCTAACTGTAGCTGCCCCATCATACCTGCACAGGTAGAATCCAATAGCGGTGAATCCAGAATGGCGGTAGTCCATGCTGATGGTGTCCTGGTGAGTGTGTGTTCTTCAGAGAAGACTCCAAGTCTCAGCAGACCCATTACATGGTCTCAATATTGCTATTGCCCAAGCAGAGTTTAGCTGAAGAATCTCAGATGACTCACTGAATGTAACAGCACTGGTGAACGGAGTGAACCACAACTGCGGTTAGCAAGGATTTTAATGCGATTCTCTATGCGACAACTAGTATTAGGCCCCATGCATCACTCCTCGCAACAGGAGTTTGGGGTATCTATACATCATCTCTTTGTCACATAAAGAAAGGCGTTGAGCTACTAAGCATGGACGCATTACAACATGCGACCAGTGCTTAGCGTTTAATATTATAGTTCAAGGTCAATATCCCAATAAACCACTACATGCAAGTGATTATCGTATTACACCTACGATCCGAAGCCGTACGCCTGTCGGATCGAAGCCAAAAGCCGTCGTATCTTGGTTTGAGGATTCAAACTAAAGATACGACACTGCAAATTTGAAAGTACGCCGGAGTATCAGTAGATACTCCGGCGTACTTCATCTTCTGTGAATCTGGCCCTTAGAGTGCAAAATCTGGTGCAGCTCTGCATAGAAACCAATCAGCTTCCAGGTTTTATTGTCAAAGCTTAATAGAACAAGCTGAAGTTAGAAGCCGATTGGCTACCATGCACAGCTGCACCAGATTATGAGTGCTCCAGTTTTAGTAAATCAACCCCCATGTCCAGTGTACTGCGGGAGACCAGATATAGTGAATGCAGACTCCTGGGTTTAGTAACACTTTAAAATTTTATTTTCAAAGCATGACTCAAAGGTCTCTGACTAACAATATCACTTTCTTCTAAACCCGGGAATAACAATGCGTCTTTTGTATGTATGATTCCACTTACACGTTGAAGCCCCCGCCATCTTTGAATAGATCAGTTACACGGTGCACTAAAATTGCTTTTCAAGGATAAAGACATTTTAGAGAAACTTCTGAAAGGCGAAATGGCTAAACTAGCTCAGTTGTAATAATTGCATGACAAATGATTTCAGAGAGAATGAAGTAAAGAAGAGATTTTCATGATAGAAATGGAATTCTAAAAGAACATCCTGGGAGGATTGTTATTGATTGTATCTAACAAAATTACTTTTCATATTGTTTTTTTTCTTCTTCTTCTTCTTCTCTGCAATTAGCATGAGAGCATTAGACATTTCCATTAGGCTGAAAGAAAAGAATGCAAGTGACTTTTAAAAGTTTTTCAGTAGAATAAAGTGCTGCATGTTAATGTGTATGACATGTGACCGGGATGGAAGAGTTTGGAGAGGCTCTTTTGAGTCTTTGGGGAAGAAAAGTAATCTATCCCACTGAGGTCAGTCTTTCTAACATTGCACTTTCTATAATAACACATTGCCCCCTTTAACCAATGAGACACTCCAACTGTGCAAGGATATGTCAGGGCTTGGTCCCAGATCCAGAAAATCAAGCCCTTAGGCCTCGTACACACGACTGTTTTCCTCAACAGAATCCATCAAGAAAAGTGGTGACAGACCTTTTTTGCTGAGGAAAATGGTCGTGTGTATGTTCTTCATCGAGGAAACTGTAGAGGAACTCGACGAGGAAAAAAGAGAACAAGTTCTCTTTTTCCTCGACGGGAGTCTCAATTTCCTCGCTGTGTTTCTCGTCGGGCTGGTATTCGACGAGAAACACGTTTCGTGTGTATGCAGTGGCGTATCTAGGGTATGGCAGCCATGGAAAGTGCCATGGGCGCCATGGGGAGGGGGGCGGCAAAAAGCTACCCCCTGCACGGAAAACCCCCCCACCTATCCTCCTGCTGCCGCCTCCCGCACTAATGTAGCTCCCGGCATCGCGGCCGGCCTGCTGAAGCGCGGCGCCGGCACAGCAATTGCTAATATTGCTACTTGGCCCGGGAAAGGGCGTGACAGGTGCCCCCATGATGGCCTATGACTGGCCATTGATGGCACAGTGGCTGCTTTTGATGGGCACAGTGGCTGCAATTGATTTTTTTTATTTTTTTCAGTTTGTTTGCGCCCCCCCCCAAAAAAAATCAGCACCAGCCACCAGTGGTCCCCAGTGTCCCTCTATGTCCTTGTCGCACTGCATCCCTCCCTGTCCCTGGTTATCTGAAAGGTTTCAAATGTTTTGACAGGGGCGCAGTTTCAGTGCTTGCCATAGGTGCCATTTTCACTAGATACGCCTCTGTGTGTATGCTTAGAAATCCACGCATGCTCAGAATAAAGTATGAGACTGGAGCACACCTTCGGTAAAAGTAGCATTTGTAATGGAGATAGCACATTTGTCACGCTGTAACAGACTGAAAAGTGCAAATCGTCTCTTACCAAACTTTTACTTAACACGCAGTAACATGAGATTAGCAAAAGCAGCCCCAAGGGTTGTGCCAGTGGAATCGAATGCCATTGTATGTGTTGTGCGTCACCGCGTTTGAGAACAAGGAGATTTGGTCTTGACCGTGTGTACGCAAAGCAAGCTTGTCAAGTTTCACGACAAGCCTAACAAGGAACTCATCGAGGAAAACGATTTTTCAATTACGACGAGTTCCTCGGTCGTGTGTACGAGGCCTAAGTTTTAATTCTGAAATTCAAAAATCCGAAAATAAGAACGAAAATTCAAAAGAACGAAAATTTGAAAACCCCAAAATTTGAAAATCTGAAATAATAACTAACTAAAAATAACTTAACTATTACTAACTATTAAATTATTGGTATTGGAATTTCCTTTCAAATTTTGGCTGTTAGTGAATGTAATGAATACAAATTTATCCGAAATTATGAATTATCCGAAATAACGAATGCCGTATTTAAACAAATGGAACGTAATGAATTAATATTAATAAATAACAAACATAATAATAAAACGTTTTTATCATTATTATTGTTCCATTTGTTTAGATGCGACATTCATTATTTCGGATAATTCAAAACTTCAGATAAGTTTGTATTCGTTATGTTGACTAACAGCCAATTATGAAAGGAAATTCAAACACCTATAACTTAATATTTACATAGGTTGGAAAAAGACAAAAGTTCATCCAGTTTAACCATAATATATATATATATATATATATATATAATATATATATATAATATTATACAATCCCATATATACAATTCTATACCCACAGTTGATCCAGAGGAAGGCGAAAAACCCCAGCAGAGCATGATCCAATTTTCTACAGCAGGGGAAAAAATTCCTTCCCGATCCCCGAGAGGCAATCGGATTTTACCCGGATCAACTTTACCTATAAATGTTAGTACCCAGTTAGATTATGTATATTTAGAGCCGGTTCACACAGGGGCAACCTGGGATTCGACTTCAGGTCGCCCCAGGTCGCCCCTAGTCGCCTCAAGTCGTGCTGCATGAATAAATAAATGTAAGTGAATGGAGCCGTTTTAATGTACACTACTGCAGTCGCTCCGACTTGAAAAAAGGTTCCTGGACTACTTCAATCCGACTTGTAGGCGACTTGTACCCATTGATTTCAATGGAAGTAGCCTCCAAGTCGGATCCCCGTTCACAGGGAGGCAACTTTACAGGAAGTCGCCCCAGTGTGAACCTGTTCTAAGGCAAGCTCCTGCCTCCCACAGGGGAACTCCACGCCAAATTTTAAATAAAAAAAACGGCGTGGGTTCCCCCTCCAGGGGCATACCAGGCTCTTAGGTCTGTTATGGATTTCAATGGGAACCCCCTATGCCGAAAAAATGGCGTGGGGTTCCCCCCAAATCCATACCAGACCCTTATCCGAGCACGCAGACCGGTCGGTCAGGAAAGGGGTTGGGATGAGCGAGCCGTACCAGGCGGCATGCCCTTAACATGGGGGGTGGGTGCTTGCCCCCATTTTGATGGGGACAAGGGCCTCTTCCCAACAACCCTGCCCGTTGGTTGTCGGGGTCTGTGGGCGGGGGGCTTATCGGAATCTGGGAGCCCCCTTTAATTAGGGGGCCCCCAGATCCCGGCCCCCACCCTATGTGAATGAGTATTTGGTACATCGTACCCCTACCCATTCACCTGGTGGAAGAAAAATGTCATTAAAAAAACACTACACAGGTTTTTAAAATAGTTAATTAGGCAGCTCCAGGATGTCCCTAGACCCAAGAGTCATTAGTGAAGCTGACACAGGAGTACCCCGCATCCTTCAAAAGTCTCTGGGTATCACGAGCCATTCCGTTACACTAGTCAACCAACATTAAAATTCTTCTATAGTCTATGGGCCGAGCATTTGACTGGAAATGTATAATTGTGGCGTCGTACAGTTTAGCTGCTTGTCGAATCTTCTTAGAACTTTCGACAGACACCATAAGCCTTCAATGACAGATTCAACGTTTGTATGTTTTTCGCTGCTTCAATGAATCTTCGTCGTTCATGTCAAATGATCTACCCCAACACTGTCTCTATATTGTCAAATCTTTTCTCTCTATGTCAAATCTTTCCATACTATGTAGAATAATCTTGGACTAATAGAGTTAGGTTAGGCACATTCGACCGCAGGTTCGATAGACACAGATCGCTATTGTCAGCGTCATGTCGAATCTCCTATCTATATCAAACTGTTGTAGCAACGAAAACGAAAATAAAGCATTTTTTTATGTCTGATGTTTCAGATTTCGGATTCCGTTTGTTAAAACGATAACGAAAATACCCGAAATTCGGGCGAAAATGCATTTGGACGAAAAACGAATGCCCATGTCTACCTCCCTGGTCACAGAACCTTTACTAAAACAGCAACCACCTGACATCTACAGCGCCACCTATCTCTCCACATTTGCAAATCCCTTTCAGCCCTGATGAAGGGGGCATTTTGTCCCCGAAACGCATTGGAACTGGTTATCCCACAAATACAGCAGCAACTTTTACTCCAAAGCTGCCTTCATTTTTTTTTTACATGATTTTTGTATGTTCTATTTACTTGTTGAAGTTATGTTGATGCCATGCAGAAAGCTCATAGAAGGAGAAACCACAAAGCAATACAGTCAAAGGAATGTGAAAAGCAAACATGTTAAAGGTGAAGTATGTACTGAATACAAAACTGATTCTTTTCCAAGTAGCTGTTGAGGTTAATAAAAAATAATCACTCTTAGGAGAATTGCAAAGAATGTATTATAAGTACAGTTGTCTGTCTCCGTAGTGTTTCCATAGCAATATAAGTTGTCAGTCTCCGGCTGTCATCTCTGCTACTAACAATAAAACATAGTAACAGAATGTAAAGGGAACAAGAAGGAGTTCAGTAATAGGAGCCTCTATCTGTATCTCTGTCATTACTGCCCATATTAAAGAAAGAAGTGCCCCTTAACACAAGCTGAAGTGGACATTTCACTTGTTTTACTAGTCTGCATGAATAAATGACATATAATGTACAGCAACAATGTACAGTAAAACCTTGGTTTGAGAGCAACTTGGTTTGAGAGCGTTTTGCAAGACTATCAACATGTTTTAATAAATATTATCTTGATATACAAGTAGCGTCATGTCACAACTGAGTATAAAAGAGAAGAAAGGCGAGGCCCCGTACACACGACCAAACATGTCTGCTGAAACTGGTCTGCGGGCCAGTTTCAGCAGACATGTTCGGTCGTGTGTTGGCCCGAGCGGGCAGGATTCCAGCAAACATTTGCCCGCCGGGCCTTTTCCCAGCGGACAAATATTCGTGGACTTGTTTTAAAACAGTCCGCTGGAATCCTGCCCGCTCGGACATGTTCAGTCATCTGTACAGACCTACCGTACATGCAGGGCTGGACTGGGACAAAAATTTGGCCCTGGACTTCATCCAGACTGGCCCACTTTGACATGGCGGCCGGACAACTCCCACCCCCCCCCCCCCTCGGCCACCCAAGCCCCCTCTCCCCCTTCACTAGCCACAAGCCGTTCTAATTTATTAGAGTAGAACGGCTGGTACTGGTACTCTTATAGGCAGTACCAGTGGGGAAGTTAAACATTATTTCACCCGGGACAAAGAATCAGTTCGGTGCCCCCCCCCCTTATGGGACAAGATTAGGCAGAAGTGAGAAGCTCCCAGGCCATAGCTGTTGAGTCAGCTGTCTGTCCCCTCCCCCATGCTCCTCTGACGTCCCCCTGCTCCTCCCCCTGCTTCTCTGTCCCCCCAGGTGAGCGCTGTGGGGAGGGAGAGGAGGTGAGCGCTGCGGGAAGGGAGAGACAGAGGAGCGAAGGGAGGCGACGGTCCGCTGTCACTGAAGCCGGCCCACTGAGCCATCGGCCCACCGGGAAACTCCCTGTAGTCCCAATGGCCAGTCCATCCCTGCGTACATGTCCGAGCGCCCGCCATCCCTCGCATGCGTCGAATGACGCATGCGTGGAAGCATTTAACTGGCAGGCCCGCCCACGTCACCAGGTCATCGTCGCGGCGACACCGCGGACACGCCCCGCGTATTGTTTACGAGCGGATTTCTGTACGATGGTTAGTACAGCCATCGTACAGAAAGCCCCGGGCAGACATGTACGGTGAAAACGGTCCGGCGGACCGGTTTCATCGTACATGTTTGCCCGTGTGTTCACGGCCAGTATAAGTGTAGCAATTTGAATACATTTAATGAAGGTACAACATTTAGAAACTCACATGGTTGATGATTAAAAGAAGCAGATCTAAGTATGCAGAGATCCAGTATAAAGCTGTCCACATAGACCGCCCTACTCATTGCCATTGACATCCTCCCTTTCACTCTGCGCTCCACAATCGCTTCAAGCCTCACTTTTAGATCGCTCTACTGCAGGGTAGTCTTCCCGTTTACAATTGCAGACTGACAGCGGTGAGAGCCGGCGGTGTGGGGGATAGTCTATGTGGACAGCTTTATCCCTGATCCCTGCATACTTAGATGTGGCTCTTTTAATCATCAACCATGTGAGTTTCTAAATGTTGTACCTTCATTAAATGTAACCATATTGCTACACTTAGGCCTCGTACACACGATAGGTTAAACAGAGGACATCAACCGATCGTTTGTGGTCCCCATAGGTTATTTAACCATCGGTTAAAAAAAAGCCAACTTGCTTTAAATTTAACCGATGGATTTCTAACCGATGGGAAAAAAACGATCATTAGTAGGCTCAACCATCTGTTAAAAATCCACGCATGCTCAGAATCAAGTCAACGCATGCTTGGAAGAATTAAACTTTATTTTTTTCAGCACGTCGTTGTATTTTACGTCACCGCGTTCTGACACGATCGTTTTTTTTAACCGATGGTGTGTAGGCGCGACGGACCATCAGTCAGCTTCAACGGTTAACCGATGAAAACGGTCCATCGGTCCGTTCTCATCAGACAAACTGATCGTGTCTACGAGGCCTTAGAGGCGCCTCTCTTCTTCTTTTATACTCTGTAGCTCCTGCTGGATTTTGCTTCTAATCCCCTTGTGGAGGCTTCCATTTGCGGATGGACATTTTATGATTACACTACCTATCACATTGCTATAATCTTTTTATATGAACTATAAACTGAAGGACCTATGAATAAATGGTTGGGGAACGAATCATCTGAGTTTCCTTTATTTCTTATGAGGAAATTTGCGTTGATATACAAGTGCTTTGGATTACAAGCATGTCTCCAGAACGAATTATGCTCGCAATCCAAGGTTTTACTGGGTATTTGTTAAAAAAAAAAAAAAAATCATTATCAGTTAAAAAATGTAACCACATGTCTACCAGGAATTTTTTATTTTCATTTTTGTTGCAGACAAGCTAAAATAAGCATTTTGTGCTACAAATTACTGTAAAGTATATCTTTTCGGAAAGCAAAGACCCTGTAGAATAAATAGTGGTAATCACAATTTTTTAAGTTACCCCATCCTATAAAAAATTTCTAACACTACATCCAGCCCAGTTCTGCAAATAAAATTACACTGACCTTTTTTTTTTTTTGCTGTAGATAGCGTTTATCCTTAGAATTCACCGCGGCTTCCGGGTAGGGGATCCCGCGGGAGTGGGCGTTCCTCTTGACATGCCAATTGATTGACATGCTAAACGACGGCGCATACAGAGCGTCACGACTTCCCGAAAGAAGCTAGGGTTGGCTCGGCACTATTCGGCGCCGGTGTGCAGGCGCCGAATAGAGCCGAGCCGACCCAAGCTTCTTTCGGGAAGTCGTGACGCGCTGTATGCGCCAGCGTTTAGCATTTCTAAAAAATTAGTATGTCGATAGGAACGCCCACTCCCGCGGGATTCCCTACCCGGAAGCCGCGGTGAATTCTAACGATAAACGCTATCTACGGCGAAAAAAAAAAAAAGAAGGTCAGTGTAATTTTATTTGCAGAACTGGGCTGGATGTAGTGTTCGAAATTTTTTATAGGGTGAACCCCCGCTTTAATGTGTTAGAGGGTGTGGCCAGGGCCATCTTGATGCAAGGGCACTCCTGGGCACCCCACAATAATCTTGCATTACATCAAACATACCAAGCGTCCAGGATTTGCTGGGACAGTCATGCTTTTTTCTAAACTGTCCCGATATGGTCATGTCCTCCTGAGCCCAGTATTGTGCCCTCCTGACCCCCCCCCCTGTACTGTGCCCTTTGTGTTAACTAATCTTTGATTTATGTTTTCCTTTTGTAAAATCGATTTTATTAAGAGTTCTAATGAATCTATGCTTAATTCTATCAACTATTTATACTTTTTTTCTTAAAAGTAGGTGTGTAAATTGGGGCAAACTGGTAGGGGCCTTCAGTGCCCCCCCCATCCGGTGCCACAATTGGCACCTTTCGGGGGGAGGGGGGACAGGATAACTGTCAAGGGTATTTTCCCACTTCCGGGAGTCCGGCCGTGACGTCACCGTGGGGCTCCCTCCTCCTCCTCCCCTGGCCGCCAGGCTAATAGGATAGAGGAGCGGGCCTCATGCATGCGCAGTAGGGTTCCCGGCATGAACTTGAAAGGCTACACTGCTGGGTTCCCTTACCCACAATGGAGGCTGACATCTCTGGACTCCAGGACAGGTAAGTGTCCATTTAAAGCCAGCAGCTGCAGTATGTGTAGCTGCTGGCTTTTAATATATTTTTTTTCCTGGACCTCCTCTTTAAGACGGCCCTGGGTGTGGTATTTCTACCCAGAATTAGGGTCACGCATACATCCACAACTCCTTCAGGAATGAGTAGTGTTGCTCACGAATATTCGCATTGCGAATATTCGACTCGAATATAGCATATTCAAGAAATCGCGCTATATTTCGAAATTCGCGGTGAATATTCGCAATTCCGAATATTCGATTTTTTACAATTTTTTTTTTGAACCAGATCACATCCTAGATATCTCCATCGACGTCTAAAAGCATTGCTGGTATCATTAGAGACCCTGGGCCGAGTAGCTGAAGCGTTCATTGAATTTTCCAGAAAGATCGCAATGCGATTATTCGGCAAACGCAATATCGCGCGATTACTTTCCTCGCCCCGATCTTCCGCATCAGAGCGATTTTTACAGTTTCATTTTTAAAACAGATCACATCCTAGTGATCTCCATAGACGTCTGAAAGCATTGCTGGTATGATTAGAGCCATTGGGCCGAGTAGCTGAAGCGATCATTTTATATTGCCGAATATTCGCAATGCGAATATTCGGCAATAGGAATATTGCGCGATTATTTGCTCCGCCCTTTTGCATCAGAGCCAATCAGAGTTCTCCTTCCACACTCGTCACAGGTTAGCAACCAATAGGAACCTGCCTGCATGGACATTATATAAGCTCACTCCCAGCACCATTTCATTGCAGATTCAGAAGCTGGCTATAGAGTGTGGAGGCTGTTTCTGTGTTCCTGGTTTCCTGTGTCTTTGTTCTTGATTGATTTAGATCATCACCAGCATTGCTATTTAGTGATTCCAGTGGATCTTTTCCAGTATATCAACTGCTTTTTTCAAAGCAATAGACCCAAGAGCTTTTTTCAAAGCTACGTTTTGTGCTGTTTTGTGCTGTTTTTTTCATTTGTGTTACTGTTTGATCCTGCAATCCTCGCTGTTCAGTGATATTTGCAAGAGATTTCAGAACACATTTTGCTGAGCTTTATAAAAGAGCTTTTCTAAAAGCTAAGTTTTGTTCATCTTGTGTTACTGTTAGATCTTGCAGGTTCGCTGTTCAGTGATATTTGATAGGCATCTCAGTTCACATTTTGTTTAGTTTTTCCTAAAGAGCTTTTATAAAAGCTAAGTTTTGTGTTCAGTTTAGTTAAATTTTGTGTAGTAAGTGTACACACTGTTAGTGTACATTTATTTCATCTAGCTTAGCTTAGTGTGTGTTTAGTGTCTGTGTTTTGTGTTTAAAAAAAAAAAAAAAAAAAAGTTAGTGTTTGTTTAGTGCTTTTTTTTTTTTCTTTAATTTTGTAGTCCTTGTCTGGTGTACTACTTTTCTTATAGTTTAGTAGCTGTCTGTGTACGTCTTTGTCTGCGTGCCTGTCTTGTAAAAAATACACAAAAACACATTTTGTTCACATTTTCCCCCCCCAATAAAGTTTACCCCCCCCACACACATATCAGCAATAATGAGCGGCATCCGTGGCCGTGGCAGCAGGGGTAGGGGAGTTACTCCCAGTGCTGGATCGCTGCCAGCACGGGGTACCTCTCGTGCCCCTACTAGTGGTAGAGGATCGGGTGCAAGGGGAGTACGCCTGATCCGGGAGTTCTTCCCATCGGGCAGCCGCCCGATATTGCCATCTCAGGCTCAAGTAGTGGTGGACTACATGGGGCACAGCAGTGCCACTGAGTCGTCGGTCCCGACTCACAGTAGTACCACCATTACACCGGTGCCTGTACTACCCCCCCCCCAGCCCCCAAGAGTCCAGCATCTTACTGTTCGACAGCGACAGTGAGAGGGATCTCTTGGGGGAGGCCATGCATCAGGCAGACCTCCAGCTCTGTCCTGATGGTCAGGACCTTTTTGAAGGGATGGATGAGGAGGATGGGATACCTGCTGGCAGTATCCCAGAGACATCCCTTCAAACTGGTGCTGCTGTTTTGGTGCAGGAAACAGCAGCACCTAGTCAGACCCAGGCGTGGGTGAGGGGACAGCGGAGCCAGGCTAGAGGCTCCATGTCAGGTGGTTCCCTCAGACCAACACATTTCAGCCCTTGGTCTGACATCTCTGGGGGCGAAGAGGGTGACCCATCATGGTTGCCATCTGACGCGTCGGCTCACTACGTCAGTGACGACGGGGAAGGTAGGCACCCTGGTGAAACGGTGCGCCAGGTCACCACCAGGGAGACCATCGTCAGGGTCTCCACTGGTGATGGCAGCAGGAGGTGTCAGGAGGAGGAGCAGCAGCAGCAGCAGCAGCAGCAGCAGCAGGCAGCTCCACCTGTGCGCACCGAGTCCCAGCAGGTGCAAGTAAGCGTCACCCCATCTGACAGGAGGGCGGTGCTGAAGTCACCTGTCTGGAATTACTTTACCCTGGTGGCAGACAACCCTACCGTGGCCATCTGCCGGATTTGTAAAGTGAGGGTGAAGAGAGGGAAGTGTTTGGCTCGGGTGGGTACCACAGCCCTGAACCAGCACCTGAGGATAAACCACTGGGCGTTGTATGACGAGATGAAGCGTGGTGGTGGTAGCAGCGCCACCACCACAAGTGAGCAGGGTACAGCAGCCCCTGCCACATCTTCATCTCTTTCCAGCAGGTCATGCCCCCCCCGCTCCCTCTAGTAGAGGTACTGGTACCGGCAGCCAGACCTCTACTTCCACAGCACCCTCCACGTCTGTGTCCCGCACTGCCGTCCGGCGCCAGGCGTCGATTTCAGACGCCTTTGACCGCACCACTCCCTTCCCCCCTGGAGACCGACGTGTGCGTTCCCTCAATGGGCTCCTGGCAAGGGTTATTGCCCAACATCTGCTGCCCTTCAACATAGTTGACAGCAACCCCTTCAGGCAGATGTTGGAGCAGGCCCAACCCCAATGGCGTGTCCCCAGCCGCCATTTCTTTGCCAGGACTGGTGTCCCTGCCCTACACCAGCACATTGTGCAGAATGTAACCCTGTCGCTGGATCACGCTGTCAGCGACAGGGTTCATCTGACAATGGATGGCTGGACCAGCAGGCATGGGCAGGGACGCTACATCAGCTTCACGGCCCATTGGGTTTCCCTCCGAGGCGTCGGTGAGGGATCGGCGGCAACCGATCTTGTGGTGCCGCCCCGGGGTGTCCAGGGGAGAACTGCTGGTCTCCCTCAAGCCACTGTCTCCGCAGCTGCTGAGCCTCCCAGCAAGCGCCCCCGTAGCTACTCAAGTGTGGGGCACGTGCGCTGTCAGGCCGTGCTCCAGCTTGTTAGTTTAGGGGACCGGAGACACACTGGAGAAGAAGTGCTGAAAGCACTTCAGGCTCAGGTCCAGAAGTGGCTGACACCCCGAAGGCTCCAGGCAGGTATGGTTGTCTGCGATAACGGCAGCAACCTACTCGCCGCCCTTAGTGCTGGCAGTCTGACCCACGTGCCCTGTCTGGCACATGTCCTCAACCTGGTGGTGCAGAAGTTCCTGCGCACTTATCCAGGGTTGAGTGACATTGTGGCAAAGGCGCGTAGGATTGCCAGCCACTTCAGGCGCTCCCCAACCGCTACCGCGTCCCTGTCCAAATTGCAGCGGAAGTACAATCTGCCCCTTCACAGGCTGATTGTGGACAGTGTGACGCGGTGGAACTCCACCCTCCACATGCTGAAGAGGTTGTGGGAGCAGCAAAGGGCGGTGAGGGAGTACCTGATGGAACTAGGCACTGAGAGGGCTTCACCACAACTCCCTTTCATCGCCTGTGCGCAGTGGGGGCAGATAAACCAGGTCTGCCAAGTGTTGTCCTCCTTCGAGCAGGCGACCAAGATGGTCAGCAGTGAGCAAATTGGCCTCAATAGCGTGCTGCCAATACTGTTCATGCTGGAGAGGACACTAGATCGCCTGCTCGAGGCTGGGGAGAGTGCCTTGGTGGAGCAGGAGGAGTCAGCAATGCTCCACCGAGACCAGGGCCAGGACGAGGAGGAGGAGGAGGAGGATGATGATGAAGAGGAGGAGGAGGTGGTTGCTGGTGTCGTCCCGGAGTCAGGGCCTGGTCAGGAGGGAGAGCCGGTGTTGGGGGCACCGATAGTCCGGGGGTTGGGCATGTCTGAGTTTGACCAGCAGCGCCTCAGGGATGAAGAGTCGCACCTCATTCACCTGGCCAGCATTGAGGAGTCACAGCGGGCTGTGCTCTTCCCCATGGCTGCCCACATGCTGAGATGCCTCAGGAGGGACCCCCCGGGTTAAGACCATCAAGACGAGGGATGATTTCTGGATGGCCACCCTTTTGGATCCCAGGTGCAAGGGGAAACTGGAGCAGTTCATCCCAGCCAGCCGGAGGCAGCACCGGATGGAGGAACTGCAGGCAGCCATTGTCAGACGGTTGGAGCAGGCAACTCCCCGGCCTCCAGTTGTCCCCCCTCATCTCACCCAGCAGGTGGCTGCACCCAGCTGCAGCCGAGCAGGGGACCTAATGGAAGAGATGAGGATGTTCTTCCAAACCGAGCGACCCAGTACCACCACCAGCAGCAGCAGCAGCAGTCACCACCAGCGGCTGGCCCACATGGTGGCAGACTACATGGCGTCCGTCGGTGCTTCTGACAGTATGAGCACCGACGACCCCATGGAGTACTGGGTTGTCAGATTGGACACCTGCCGCGAGCTCGCTCAGTATGCGCTGGAGTTATTGTCTTGCCCCCCCTCCAGCGTACTATCTGAGCGGACATTCAGCGCGGCAGGTGGGGTGGTCACGGACAAGAGGACCCGTCTGTCCACAGACTCCGTGGACAGACTCACATTCATAAAGATGAATGAGTCCTGGATCGGCGGTGACTTTCTGGCACCCGTCGTCGGTTCAGGGCGCTGAAGGGTCCCTTGCCATGCATTCCCTGATGAAGCCCCGGACCTGATGTATTTACAGTGCTGAATATAACTATTTCAACATCAGAGAAAATCAATGTTAATATTTGGTACAGTAGGCTTTCTTTGCAATTACAGCGGTCAAACATTTCTTGTAGTTTTACACCAGCTTTGCACACACTGGAGGAGGGATTTTGGCCCACTCCTCCACACAGATCTTCTCTACATCAGTCATGTTTCTGGGCTATCGCTGAGAAACACGGAGTTTGAGCTCCCTCCAAAGATTCTCTATTGGGTTTAGGTCTGGAGACTGGCTAGGCCACGCCAGAACCTTGATATGCTCCTTACAGAGCCAATCCTTGGTTATCCTGGCTGTGTGCTTTGGGTCATTCTCATGTTGGAAGACCCAGCCTCGACCCATCTTCAAAGCTCTAACTCAGGGAAGGAGGTTGTTGCCCAAAATCTTGCAATACATGGCCCCGGTCATCCTCTCCTTAATACAGTGCAGTCACCCTGTCCCATGTGCAGAAAAACACCACTAAAGCATGATGCTACCACCCCCATGCTTCACATTAGGGATGGCGTTCTTGGCATGGTACTCATCATTATTCTTCCTCCGAACACGGTTAGTGAAATTATGATCAAAAAATTATATTATAGTCTCATCTGACCACATGATTTTCTCCCATGACTCCTTTGGATCAGTCAAGACAATTATGTCAGCAGTTATTTCACACCCTATATACTCTTATTAAGACTGCTGTACATCATGGCAACTCCTGCCCATGTGATATGACTCTGTATCAACTACTACTGTTAATACTACTACTGCTGCTTCAGCTGCTGCTGCCGCCCAGTCAATACACCTATGTCAGCAGTTATTTCACACTCTATATACTCTTATTCCTACTGCTGTTCATCATGGCACCTCCTGCCCATGTGATATGACTCTGTATCAACTACTACTGTTAATACTACTACTGCTGCTTCTGCTGCTGCTGCCGCCCAGTCAATACACCTATGTCAGCAGTTATTTCACACTCTATATACTCTTATTAAGACTGCTGTACATCATGGCAACTCCTGCCCATGTGATATGACTCTGTATCAACTACTACTGTTAATACTACTACTGCTGCTTCAGCTGCTGCTGCCGCCCAGTCAATACACCTATGTCAGCAGTTGTTTAACACTCTATATACTCTTATTCCTACTGCTGTTCATCATGGCAACTCCTGCCCATGTGATATGACTCTGTATCAACTACTACTGTTAATACTACTACTGCTGCTTCTGCTGCTGCTGCCGCCCAGTCAATACACCTATGTCAGCAGTTATTTCACACTCTATATACTCTTATTAAGACTGCTGTACATCATGGCAACTCCTGCCCATGTGATATGACTCTGTATCAACTACTACTGTTAATACTACTACTGCTGCTTCTGCTGCTGCTGCCGCCCAGTCAATACACCTATGTCAGCAGTTATTTCACACTCTATATACTCTTATTAAGACTGCTGTACATCATGGCAACTCCTGCCCATGTGATATGACTCTGTATCAACTACTACTGTTAATACTACTACTGCTGCTTCTGCTGCTGCTGCCGCCCAGTCAATACACCTATGTCAGCAGTTATTTCACACTCTATATACTCTTATTAAGACTGCTGTACATCATGGCAACTCCTGCCCATGTGATATGACTCTGTATCAACTACTACTGTTAATACTACTACTGCTGCTTCTGCTGCTGCTGCCGCCCAGTCAATACACCTATGTCAGCAGTTATTTCACACTCTATATACTCTTATTAAGACTGCTGTACATCATGGCAACTCCTGCCCATGTGATATGACTCTGTATCAACTACTACTGTTAATACTACTACTGCTGCTTCTGCTGCTGCTGCCGCCCAGTCAATACACCTATGTCAGCAGTTATTTCACACTCTATATACTCTTATTAAGACTGCTGTACATCATGGCAACTCCTGCCCATGTGATATGACTCTGTATCAACTACTACTGTTAATACTACTACTGCTGCTTCTGCTGCTGCTGCCGCCCAGTCAATACACCTATGTCAGCAGTTATTTCACACTCTATATACTCTTATTAAGACTGCTGTACATCATGGCAACTCCTGCCCATGTGATATGACTCTGTATCAACTACTACTGTTAATACTACTACTGCTGCTTCTGCTGCTGCTGCCGCCCAGTCAATACACCTATGTCAGCAGTTATTTCACACTCTATATACTCTTATTAAGACTGCTGTACATCATGGCAACTCCTGCCCATGTGATATGACTCTGTATCAACTACTACTGTTAATACTACTACTGCTGCTTCTGCTGCTGCTGCCGCCCAGTCAATACACCTATGTCAGCAGTTATTTCACACTCTATATACTCTTATTAAGACTGCTGTACATCATGGCAACTCCTGCCCATGTGATATGACTCTGTATCAACTACTACTGTTAATACTACTACTGCTGCTTCTGCTGCTGCTGCCGCCCAGTCAATACACCTATGTCAGCAGTTATTTCACACTCTATATACTCTTATTAAGACTGCTGTACATCATGGCAACTCCTGCCCATGTGATATGACTCTGTATCAACTACTACTGTTAATACTACTACTGCTGCTTCTGCTGCTGCTGCCGCCCAGTCAATACACCTATGTCAGCAGTTATTTCACACTCTATATACTCTTATTAAGACTGCTGTACATCATGGCAACTCCTGCCCATGTGATATGACTCTGTATCAACTACTACTGTTAATACTACTACTGCTGCTTCTGCTGCTGCTGCCGCCCAGTCAATACACCTATGTCAGCAGTTATTTCACACTCTATATACTCTTATTAAGACTGCTGTACATCATGGCAACTCCTGCCCATGTGATATGACTCTGTATCAACTACTACTGTTAATACTACTACTGCTGCTTCTGCTGCTGCTGCCGCCCAGTCAATACACCTATGTCAGCAGTTATTTCACACTCTATATACTCTTATTAAGACTGCTGTACATCATGGCAACTCCTGCCCATGTGATATGACTCTGTATCAACTACTACTGTTAATACTACTACTGCTGCTTCTGCTGTTGCTGCTGCCGCCCAGTCAATACACCTATGTCAGCAGTTGTTTCACACTCTATATACTCTTATTCCTACTGCTGTTCATCATGGCAACTCCTGCCCAAGTGATATGACTCTGTATCAACTACTACTGCTAATACTACTACTGCTGCTGCTGCTGCTGCTGCTGCTCAGTCAAGACAACTATGTCAAAAGTAATTTCCCACTCTATATACTCCTATTACCACTGCTGTTCATCATGGCACCTCCTGCCCAAGTGATATGACTCTGTATCTACTACTACTACTACTACTGCTGCTGCTGCTCAGTCAAGACACCTATGTAAAAAGTTAATTCCCACTCTATATATACTCCTATTACCACTGCTGTTCACTGATACCACTGATAGTTAATTTATCCCTTAACTACCCCCATTTGTGAGGGTCGGGGTTTTCCTTTAAAGTCCCATGCAAATCAATGGAAAATGTATGTTCCCACATAACTTCTGTACGCCTGGAGATATTTCAATAATACCCGCTATACATATTACTTATATGCCAAATAAAAATATATAACAGTTAAATTAACCCTTACCAACACCCTTATATAAAAGATGGGTATATTTATATTACTATGATTTTCCTCCCCAAAAGGTTAAGATAGGAAGACCGGGCAACGCCGGGTATTCAGCTAGTAATAGTATAAAATGTTTTCGGTTATTATTAAGCTAGATGTGTTGATGTTGATGTTGATGTTGATGTGTTAGATGTGAAGTTAGATGTGTTTAAAAAACTAACAATTTCAATAAGAAATGAAACCTTTGCAAAATATAACATTTTTTATTAAAAAAAAAAAAAAAAAAATTAGGACATTAACTTCTGAAGCTCTGTCACCTCATCCATGTTTTTCGCCAGTTGTTGCACCAGTTGTTGATTTTGGCGCATCAAAAACAGTATCTGCTGCTCATTTGCCATTACTCTCTTCGTCAGGTTTTTCATGGCAGCTTGTTTCACCTCTAGCTTTTTTAGAACTGTTAGGATATAAGAAAAAAACATTTGGATTTCAAAGACCGTTACGAAAGATTATTTTCAGCCATAAAAATAATAAAGTCTGACTTAAGAGACTCTATGAAAGAGGATCTGGCAGAGGCAATTCTCTTCCTTAGAACTCTACATTGCATTTATTTGCATTTGCTAAGCCTAGAACTACATTTCAAGATTAATATAAACCATTTCTAGGTTTTTCATATTTTTTTTTTGGGTTCATTATAGATAAGCTTTGTTTTGGTTCTAAAACAGCCAAATAATGTGGTCTGTATTTTTGAACTGTTAAAGATCATGTTCCTGATGTTTAAGCCTGCTGCTACTATCCAGTCACTTGATTGTTTTCATTGTGTTTGTCTTTTGCTTAAACTGTGCAATACAGTAGACTGTTGGCTTCCCAGCCAGTAGTCCTGTGGTAGTTTGCGTTTCTTTCCCTCAAGGAATCTATAAAATACATTCGCATATTAATACAGAGGAGTCGGAGTCGGGGAGTCGGGGAGTCGGGGAGTCGGAGTCTGAAGTACATAAAACTGAGGAGTCGGAGTCGAAAAATTTATCTACCGACTCCACAGCCCTGCTTTAAATGCTGTCCATTTTTAGAGCTACATTTTATTGTTGAAATTTTATTAATATATGTGCACATATTTACCCTCCTGATTGACGGTATAATTAACCGTCTCATCCTGCTCCTCTTCCTCGTCACCCACTACTCCACCAGAAGTTTCGGGGGGGGGTGCAGCTCCTCCTCTTGCTCCTCCACAGGAACTGGGGGTGGTGATGTGGATGGCCCTGGCTGCTCCTCCTCATCCCTCTCCTCCTCTTCCACATCCTCCTCCTGCTCCTCCTCTGCGGCCTGTCGCCTTGTGCGCTTGGGGCGCACAGTTGGTAGCGGAGCTCCTATAATAACACAATGTTCATATATTATAAAAATGTTTTCTAATGACGTATGCAAATTCTGTGTACTCTACTGTATTGTATATGAATACAAATTAATTTATATAGACAGTTAACCAATGGGACAATGTTATATTAAAGGGTCTTGTGGGCACTACAGGGGACTGAGCGTGAGCTGGGCTGCCACCATGGTAAAATGAGCTGTTTTTGTCTCCTTTGTTTTGTTCAGACGATCTCATGTTAAAAAAAAGTACTTGATGGAGTACACAGGATTACTATAACAACCCCACGCCTAACACAGGAATTTAGTGGGAATCTATATATATAAAACTCAACGTGTGTGTGCATGTATGTATGTATGTTCCACCATCACGTCCAAACGGCTAAAGATATTTACATGAAACTTGGCACACAGGTTACTTATATGTCAGCCACAAATATAGGATTGGTGGTTTAACCCATACCCACCCCCATTTGCCTTGGTCAGGGTTTTTCTTTAAAGTCCCATTCAACTCTATGGGAAATACATGTTATTTCATAACAGCTGTAGATATTTCGATAACACTTGGTCACATGTTATCTATACGTCCACTTAAAGTATAGGATCGTTAATTTATCCCTTAACTAACCCCATTGGTGAGGGTCGGGCTTTTTGTTTAAAGTCCCATGCAAAGCAATGGGAAAAGTATGTTCCCACATAACTTCTGTGTTCCTGTCTGCTGTCCCATGTTTTTTTCCAACAGTACTATGAATACCTTGGCTGGTGGTGATATATGTTACAACAACATGGCGTCTTGGTTAACAACATCTGACCTTACATTAATTACATATGACCTTACATAACTGTCCCCAAGGGACCCGGGCTGGCTCAACGCGATTGCCACTGCGCTGACAAGCCATTCACCTCTGCAGCTAGGGGTTCGGATCCCGCTCTCGGCTACATGTGAATTGAGTTTGGTGGTCTCAGCTCGGCCCCCGGTGGGTGTGCTATGCGAGGTAAGCCTGCGCTTAGTATGCCCACCTCCCTCCCACAAAAACCACCACACTTACACACGCACTCGCAATTGGGTTAACATGCACGCACTCTGACCATGCGGTCTCTAAAAAGAGAGGCGAAGGACTAACGGGGCTGGTTGAGCGGGCAAATCCTCTCACTCCCTTATAGGGAGTCCCTCTGCCCCGTGGGGCTTCGAAGCGGAGCAGGTAGGACGGTCTGTGTGGGAGGACCCCCTCACACCCGCCATTGCCACCCGGGGCATGGAGAAAGGTGGCAGATTACCTCTGGGGGAGGCCTGCCTACTCCCAACTCCTGCAGTCCGGCTCCTCTCTCGAGTACACGCACAAAATACACTTTAGGGGAAAAAAAACATAACTGTGACCAATAACTTACCAGGATGATATTTATTCCGGATACGCCTGACCCGGTTCATCTGGCGCCTCTTCAGGTCGGACCACTTTTTGAGGATCGCCATGCGAGTGTGTTCTTCGCCTAGTTCCTCAATCAGGGAGCTTATAACTCCCTGTTTTTCTTGCTGCCTCCGCAGCTCATCGTATCCTGTTTCCAGGAACTTCTGAAAGATGAAGAACAAAGTATATTGTAATACTTTTGTTGACAGCCTTATGGATATATGACATAAATGTATGCTATTCAACAATTGGAAGCATTCTCGCCTTATTAATCAATGACAGGGGTAACATGACAGATTTTATATACTGCCATTTCGGTCGCCACCTTTTTTACATAAATATAGCAGCCATTATCATTTGCATAATTATGAATATATACTAACTTTTAAACTAGACTAAAATGCAGTTGAAGATAATGAAATAACAGTGGTCAAAATACTTACACAAATCAGCAACTTTTCCTCAGATACAGTGAAATTACTTCCAACCATCTTGCTCTGCGATTGCGTTGCGATCATAAAGTTGGAAACTGGCAAGGGTCCAGGAAATGGTCGCGTGTTGTTCGCGTGTTGATTGCGCTGCTTGGACCGAGATGGGTCCATATGGCTTCGGCTGTATGGACCACAGTAACTCTTTTCCCTGTCAGGAGCCTAACGCCCCGGGGGGTCAGAGACGGGACCTTTTCGGAGGACCACTGACGTATGCAACCGTCGCAGTTTTTTGTGATGTCACTCTTTAGGTGTGTGCAAATTTTTCCTTGCACCGGGTGGAGTTTTTGGGTTGTGTTTTGCACGCCACAGGCTTTTCAACAGAAAATAACCAGCTGGAGGCAGAATGGTTGCAAAACACTTCGGGTTTGTTACCTAACTCTGGGTTTCAAGACCAGTCCACCTCCAGCTGTTGCAAAACTACTACTCCCATCAGCCACGGTCTGTCAGTGCATGCTAAGAATTGTACTTTTGCTGCATCTAGGGTGCCACAGTTTAGAGACCCGTGCATAAAGGCCTGAAAAATGTGGGCCTGCAGAACTTACAATACTAGAAGTGCCAGCATTCCCAGGCATGCTGGAAGTTGTAGTTCTGCAACATCTAAAGGGCAATATGTATTCGAACGTCCTTGGGCCTTGAGGACACTGAAGTCAGGACGTTCGCATACGTCCTATGTCCAAAAAAATGTTAAATTCATTATGCTAAATAACAAGGAAAAGTGCCTAAATACACATTTGCCAACCAGGGTGTCTGCAGCTGTCCAGGCATGCTGGGACTTGTAGTTTTGTAAAAGCAGGAGACACATTTTTTGTGAAATACTAATATCTGAACATATATACTAACTTTTAAACTAGAATAAAATGCAGTTGAAGATGATGAAATAACAGTGGTCAAAATACTTACACAAATCAGCAACTTTTCCTCAGACTTAGTGAAATTGCTTCCAACCATGTTGCTGTAATATTGCGCTGCGAACATAAGTTGGAAACTGGCAAGGCTCCAGGAAATGGTCGCGTGTTGTTCGCGCTATTGCGCATGCGCGATCGAAAAATCGCAATCGCAATATGTTTTTGGGTTAAAATATCATACATATTCGATTTCAGAGTGCTGCTACAGCAGTTTTCGAAATATCTGCAATCAATTTCGCATTCGCATTTTGTGAAATTGCGTTAAAATATCTCGAATATTCGATTTCAGAGTGAGCCAATCAGAGCGCTCCTCCAGCATATCTCGAAATTGCGCAATAAATATCGCATTCGCATGTTGCGATATTTCGATAAAATATCACGAATATTCTGAGCCAATCAGAGCGCTCCTCCAGCATATCTCGAAATTGCGCAATAAATATCGCATTCGCATGTTGCGATATTTCGATAAAATATCACGAATATTCTGAGCCAATCAGAGCGCTCCTCCAGCATATCTCGAAATTGCGCAATAAATATCGCATTCGCATGTTGCGATATTTCGATAAAATATCACGAATATTCTAAGCCAATCAGAGCGCTCATACCGCAGTTATTAAAAAATCGCAATTATTTTCGCATTCGCAATAGCGAAAAATCGCAATCAATTAATTTCGATAAAATATCACGAATATTCGAATTTAGCGAATATATCTCGAATATTCGAATATATATTCGAGATATATCGCGAAATCGAATATGGCATATTCTGCTCAACACTAGGAATGAGCACTACACTGATATATAAAACTTCTAAAAAGGGTGACCCCATTGCTTCCAAACCAGAGTTTTTACTCCTTAGGAAGTCGTTCAGGAAGAATGATCAAACATTCCCATAGACACATTACTAAACCTTGTGGACGGCCTTCCCAGAAGAGTTGAAGCTGTTATAGCTTAAAGGGTGGGCCAACTCAATATTGAACCCTACGGACAGGGGCCGCCATCAGGGGGTACAGGCATTACACCTGTAAGGGGCCAGGACCCCCCCCCCCCCGTTTTTTTTTTGACCGCCCACCTTTAGAAACTCACGGCAGGGGACCGCATTCCAACCCCCGTTTTTTTTTTTCGTCTGACTTTAGCAACTTGTGGCAGGAGAGAGAAGAGAAGACTTGACTTTGTTTTGTTCGTCAGCACCAACCCCCCTTGTCCCGCTTGTCATCTCGTGGCAGGAGAGAGGAGGGCCCCCCACGGTTCTCTGCTCCAGGGGGCCCTGCTTAAAGCTGTGTAAGGGGCCCCAAAATTTGTGATGGCTGCTCTGCCTACGGACTAATAGCTCGATTCAGGTAGGGGTGCGCATCTTTAATCGTATTTACGCTACGCCGCCTTAAGTCAGAGAGGCAAGTACTGTATTCACAAAGCACTTGGGGCCAGATTCACAGCGGAGATACGACGGAGTATCTCAGATACTCCGTCGTATCTCTCAGAGTATCTATGCGACTGATTCATAGAATCAGTTACGCATAGATAGCCCTAAGATCCGACAGGTGTAATTGTTTTACACTGTCGGATCTAAGGATGCAATACCGCGGCCGCCGCTGGGTGGAGTTTGCGTCGTATTCCAGCATCGGGTATGCAAATTAGCAGTTACGGCGATCCACAACGGATTTTCGCGTTCGGTACATGGTCGCTAGTATAGTTTCCCGTCGCAATTTTAGGCGTCGTTTGACTTGCCCTAACTTTAGACAGCACACGTATGTGCTGTTTAAAGTATGGCCGTCGTTCCCGCGTCAAAATTGAAATATTTTTTTGTCTCGTGTAAAACGTCCAGGAATACGAAAGTACGCTACGCACGTCGCACGTCGTCGCTGTTCGAAAAAATGACGTCACTTCGCGCAAAGCACGGCGGGAATTTCGAAACGGAGCATGCGCAGTAGGTCCGGCGCCAGCGTAGGTTTTCATTGCAAGTGCTTTGTGAATCAGGCACTTGCGATGAAAACTTGCGGCGGTGTAACGTATCTACGATACGTTACGCCGCCGCTAGTCTACGTGAATCTGGCCCTTGCCTCCTAACTTACAGTAGCGTAAATGGGGCCGGCGTAAGCGCGCCTAATTCAAATGACGTGATTGAGTTTTTTTACGAACGGCGCATGCGCCGTCCGTGTACATATCCCAGTGTGCATTGATCCAAAGTACGCCGCAAGGACGTATTGGTTTCGAGGTGAACGTAAATTACGTCCAGCCCCATTCACGGACGACTTGCGCAAACAACGTAAAATTTAAAATTTTGACGCGGGAACGACGGCCATACTTAACATTGACTAGGCCAGCTATTTGTTGGAATAACTTTACGCCGGAAAATGCCTTACGTAAACGGCTTTTTTTTTACTGCGACGGGCGCATGTACGTTCGTGAATCGGCGTATCTAGGCATTTACATATTCTACGCCGAACTCAACAGAAGCGCCACCTAGCGGCCAGCCTAAATATTGCACCCTAAGATACGACGGAGTAGGAGACTTACGCCGCTCGTATCTTAGCCTAATTTAAGCGTATCTGGTTTCCAGAATAAGCTTAAATTTACGACGGCGCAGATTCAGAGTTACGTCGGCGTATCTACTGATACGCCGGCGTAACTCTCTCTGAATCTGGCCATAAGACTGGGATGCCAATAAAGTTCATGTATATTGTATTTTTCCTGTAAATATTTTCTTTCCTAGAATATTTGAAAATACAATGATCCCTCTAATTGACCTAAATATTCCTCGCAGCTGCTCTGCTGTTCCCCGGTGTACACATTATAGAAGAACTGTCAATGAACTGTGATTAATCGGTGCGTCTTGTACGGTGTACACCGCTCTAGTGAATGTTTTGTCATTAACATGCAAGAAAAAAATAAAAAATAAATCTGCGCTATCAGGGTAACAAGCAGCTACATACAATCCAGTGAAACCAAGGAAAGAAATACAGACAAAATACAAAAAAATGCAGCGCTGAAAATAAATAGTAAAAAGACCGTGATGTCTATATTCAACATTCACTAGTATGAATGTAAAAAAATGAATCCATAAAATAAAAAGTGGTATCAAATATTATGGTGAAAGCACTATAGACCTTATTGAAAAGGCAATGACTATATATGCATGAGTCCACAAAATTATACGTGAAAATGAAAGTCCATATACATAAACGTGGAAAAAATTTGAAATCATCAATGAGAGATCATAGTGACAAGACACCCACGGTGATTCTATTGGAATGTGATGATAGTGATAACACCCGCCACCAACAGGAGGCTTACCGGATGCGGTGGACCCAAGTGAGCTTATACCCAAAGGGTCAAATAGGCTTGTAAGCAGTGCAGATGAGATGGTACAGGAACACACCAATGCAAACGGACAACAAACAGCGATAGGATCTTCGCTTGGTATCAGGTGAAGAGGATACCTCAGCTAGGAGATGGCTCATACAGTGGGAAGAGCTTGCCCAAATTATGTGGAGGAAAACGAAAGGCACATAGCGTGATACCGTAAAAACAGAAACGTTTATTTATCGGTTAAAAACACTTACAATTTAGTGGATAAAAAAAGGACATCAATGTTTGTAAAGTGCATGGCAGCAGTAGAGTCCCGACATGTTTCGCTACAACTAGCATCGTCTGGGGTGAAACCCTACTGATGCCGCCATGCTTAAATTTAAAATCTGACCTCCTTGGAAACACACCCCTAGGGGATCATCCAATGGGAATGCACTTCCGGGTCGCCTCAGTAATCGTATATTGTTTGAGTGTGTAATAAACAAAACATATAGATTCTGTATTGCAATGAATATTAATGTTATTTGAGACCAATTTGTTAATTAAAATGCACTAACCTGGTCTGTTTGAAAATTAAGACAAACAGTCCATATTAATCCGGTGTAGTGGAATCACATAATATGATCGCATGTGAATCCAGGCTGGAGATCGGGGCCGATGGGATCAGTCAAGGTCCCTATGTGAGGGACGTGGATCAATAGTTGATTCGATCGCTGTTACACATCCAGCCGGCATTTGGGTCACGTGACCACGCTGAACGAAGGCGCATAAACAAACCGTCATACGACGCGCCGTTCTATTCATTCGCTCAGCGTTACACAACCCGATAGAGTGACGTATGTGATGGGCGTGTTCTCACTGGTTCATAATGCGTGCATGCGTGTGCGCGTATACGTGCGTTGCGCTCCACGTTAGACTGGATACAGTGCGCTGCGCTCCACTGTGCGTTCCGGGATACGGAAACAAACAAACAGCCCGGGCAGCCACAGATAATGTATATACGATAAAACAGGGAATAAACGCAGAAGTGACATGAAATTAAACCATCACTAAGGCAGTAAAGTGTATTGGAATAAAAATGTGTATATTTATTTACATACATAAAAATTGTAGAAGTGACTCATTTATTCCATAATAGGAGTCACATCGAGAGGCCAGAATACCAATGGGAAATTGTATATTGGCTATGAATGTCAATAAGCATCCACATTTGTAAAGGCATGACTGATGACCCCTAGAAAAAATAGTGTAAAACATATAGGGGATATGTTATAAAAAGGGGAGAAAATGAACATTGAATTTCCCCAATCCATTGGGTCTATGTCCAATTGGAAAATTTCATGTCTGAGCGTGTAAAACCACAAGGCCCAGGAAATGACACTCCCCTGAACAATCCCCTAGGCAGAACTATAAAATTGAACGATAATATCTATGAACATATTGAGATTAATACAATACATACTGTTAAAAGTATACATAAAAATCTAAAACACTGATAAAACAAGTGTGAATGAAAGAAAAGAAATAAATATTGTCTCATGGGAACATACTATATGGACATAATAATATGTCTCAAATGGAACTGATGTATTAAAAAATTATAAAGCAGTAAATGAATGGTAGATAGGGACATCTGTGTATTTCCTAGGATTTGTTAATGAAAGAGTTGATGTCCCACTCTACATTAAGGCCCAATGGTGTGTGTGTGCCCAATTCGTATATCCAGAAAGTTTCGAGTTGAGACACCCCACGGGTTTTTGGACTACCTCTCCATGGCGCCACAAATTGATCTATAATGAGAAATTGTGTGCCAGTGGGGTTCTGGGCATGATGTTTTTTGTAATGCCTGGGTACAGTATGGTAAATGTCACCGGCTAAAATAAGGGCTATATGCTCAGCAACTCTTACAGAGAATTTCCGGATGGTGCGGCCAACATATTGCTGGCCACACGGACAAGTGATGAGGTACACAACGTACTTAGTTGAACAGGTACAAAACTGTTTAATAGGGTAAACTTTCCCGGTTGTTGTGGACCGGAACTCAAGGTTCTTAGTCCTGCCTGAGATGTTATACCTACATACCGTGCACCTCTTACAAGGATGGTAACCAACTAACTGGAAAAAGAAAGAAGGACGTATAGGGGGGTTGATAATATTCGGGGCTATTTTACTTTGGAGTGACGGTGCACCCCTGAATATAACTTTGGCTCGTTCGGGTAGAACGGACCCCAAAACTCGGTCATTTCTCAATATGTTCCAATGTTTGGAAACAATGGATTTGACCAGTTTATGTTGTATGGAGAAAGACGTGAGCAATGCCCATTTGAAACTCTCATCTTGTTCTCTTTTTGGTTTGACCTCCAGTAGGGAACTTCTATCTACTTCAAGCGAAGATTTAAGAGCCAGTTCTATGTTGGCAGGATCATATCCTTTGTCAATGAACCTGTGTTTGAGGATGTTAGCCTGTGTAGAAAAAGTGTCTAAATCTGTACAGTTCCTTCTCAACCTGAGGAACTGACTTCGGGGTATAGAGTTCAGCCATGACGGATGATGGCAGCTATCAATTGAAATGAAGCTGTTACGGTCAGTTTTTTTGAAAAATGTTTTAAACTGAAACCGGTTGTTTACAATGTTGATCTCCAGATCTAGAAATTGAATAGTATTTGAGCTGGCAGTATGGGTAAGAGAAATCCCCCTGTCATTGTTGTTCAAATGACTCATAAAAATCTCTAGTGTTTCCAAGCTGCCATCCCATAGGAGGAGGATGTCGTCAATATACCTCGCCCAGAACACCAGTGAAGTGGTATTATATGCATAGACGACATCCTCCTCCCATTTGGCCATGAACAAATTAGCGAGGCTTGGGGCGTATTTAGCCCCCATGGCCACGCCTCTTTGTTGTAAATAAAATTGTTCATTAAACCAAAAATAACTATGTTTGGTGGCAAATTTTAACAATTCCATGATATAATCTGTCTGGAATGTGGCTAATGTCTGATCTTTCTTTAAAAAATAATGTACGGCTTCAAAACCTGTATCATGAGGGATGCACGTATAAAGTGACGCTACATCAGCTGTCACCATAATATAATTACCCTTTATTTCAACACTGTCCAATTTGTTTATGGTTGCCCTTGTATCTCGAAGATAGGAGGGAGTGCGTTGTACCAAGGGTTGTAAATAATTGTCAATGTAACGACCCACCCTGGAGGTAACAGAGTCGATCCCACTTAAAATGGGTCGACCAGGTGGGTGTACAGGGTCTTTATGGACCTTAGGAAGATAATATATGGTCGGTATCCTAGGGACCGTGGGAACTAAATATTTCTTTTCTTTTAAATTTAAAATCTTTCTTTCAAAACCACTATCTACTAGTGTTTGTAGCTCTGCTTTAAACCGGGATGTAGGATTGGCGGCCAATTTGGAATAAGTATTAGGCTCATCCAATAATCGGAACATCTCGGTTTCATAGTCGGATTTATCGAGGATGACTATGCCACCCCCTTTGTCCGCGGGACGGATAATAATGTCCTTGTTTTGACATAGGGATTTAAAACCGACACTAGACATCGGATGATTAGAATTACGTCTATCTGGTATCTCTGCTAGATCTTTCAAAACAAGATCTTTGAAAATATTAACTGCGGCTGCGGCTGGAACAGATGGATTAAACAATGAAGGGTTCCTCAACCCTGAATGTACTGTGCCAGAGGTAGCCGCTCTAGGTTCATTTATGATGGGGTTAGTAATTAGGTATCTTTGTATGTTAATTTTACGGATGTATTTTTGGATGTCAATGAAAGTCCCAAATTTGTCTAAACGTTTCGGAGGGGCAAATTTGAGGCCCTTATCCAAGACAGATAATTCATCCTGTGTGAAAACTTTAGTACTCAGATTAAAAACCCCTTGTCCTTTTATGTTCGTCTTCGTTTTCCGCTTCTGAACTCTCTTGCCCCCTCGGGTACCTCTCTTAGATCGGAACCCCTTACATTTGTAACTTGGTCCTCGTGAAAATCCCGTTCAACATAGGTGTCACGATGGGTAGGGGTGAAACTGCGATTAGATGGTTCGTGATGATCCCAGCTACGATTATAGTAGCTGTCATTACGCACCTCACCCAAAGGAGAAAACCTATTGTGAACAGGGATATGTTGGAACCCATAGTAGGGGGAGGGGTCTCTATAGGGACCTTGTCTCTCCCTATGTCTTGCGGGGGAAGGTCCATACAGTCTATCGTCATAGTTATAATGAGGATAAGATTGATGGGAATTGCCTCTGGATTGTCCTCTATTTCCTCTATTGCCTCTGGATCTACCCCTACCTCGATGGGGCTGACCAGAGACGCGAGGGGAAGAGTATTGAACCCTGGGTTGAGAAGAATGTGATTCAACCGCCCGGGACACCTGCATAGATGGTGCCCTTAGAGTACTTGTTGTGTTCTGACCAGTAGAAGGGCCTACATTCGAATTGGGAGCAATACTAGAGGAAGATGCTGAGACTGGAGTTGAGTCCATATCAGTACTAAATGATGTTGAAAAAAGTTTTTGCCAGTTGAAAACAGTATGATTTCTATAATCACCAGCATCCCTGGCATACTTTTTGTGTTTTTTTAACTTTTGGTCTCTATCTTCTTTTTCCAAAAAAGACTGAAGGCTGGTTGAGAGGGAGATGTACTCTAGGGATTTCTTGTGTGAAACCAATTTCTCTTTAAGTTCTTTTATCTCTTTATCAAGAGCAACCAATCTAGTCTTCTTTTTAGAGAGTAAGACCCCTAAAAATGCTATACCAGCATCATTAAAATACTTAAACCAGGAGTCTATTTCTAGATCTCCCTGTTGCGGTTGGACCTCCCACCTGAGACTCCTTGGTACCATTCGGTCAGTAATATACTGGTCCAAGAATACAAGGTCCCATTGGAGGTGCAACTCAGATGACATAACGTTTTTAAGTCTGGTGAACAAGATTTCTCTTACCCATACTGCCAGCTCAAATACTATTCAATTTCTAGATCTGGAGATCAACATTGTAAACAACCGGTTTCAGTTTAAAACATTTTTCAAAAAAACTGACCGTAACAGCTTCATTTCAATTGATAGCTGCCATCATCCGTCATGGCTGAACTCTATACCCCGAAGTCAGTTCCTCAGGTTGAGAAGGAACTGTACAGATTTAGACACTTTTTCTACACAGGCTAACATCCTCAAACACAGGTTCATTGACAAAGGATATGATCCTGCCAACATAGAACTGGCTCTTAAATCTTCGCTTGAAGTAGATAGAAGTTCCCTACTGGAGGTCAAACCAAAAAGAGAACAAGATGAGAGTTTCAAATGGGCATTGCTCACGTCTTTCTCCATACAACATAAACTGGTCAAATCCATTGTTTCCAAACATTGGAACATATTGAGAAATGACCGAGTTTTGGGGTCCGTTCTACCCGAACGAGCCAAAGTTATATTCAGGGGTGCACCGTCACTCCAAAGTAAAATAGCCCCGAATATTATCAACCCCCCTATACGTCCTTCTTTCTTTTTCCAGTTAGTTGGTTACCATCCTTGTAAGAGGTGCACGGTATGTAGGTATAACATCTCAGGCAGGACTAAGAACCTTGAGTTCCGGTCCACAACAACCGGGAAAGTTTACCCTATTAAACAGTTTTGTACCTGTTCAACTAAGTACGTTGTGTACCTCATCACTTGTCCGTGTGGCCAGCAATATGTTGGCCGCACCATCCGGAAATTCTCTGTAAGAGTTGCTGAGCATATAGCCCTTATTTTAGCCGGTGACATTTACCATACTGTACCCAGGCATTACAAAAAACATCATGCCCAGAACCCCACTGGCACACAATTTCTCATTATAGATCAATTTGTGGCGCCATGGAGAGGTAGTCCAAAAACCCGTGGGGTGTCTCAACTCGAAACTTTCTGGATATACGAATTGGGCACACACACACCATTGGGCCTTAATGTAGAGTGGGACATCAACTCTTTCATTAACAAATCCTAGGAAATACACAGATGTCCCTATCTACCATTCATTTACTGCTTTATAATTTTTTAATACATCAGTTCCATTTGAGACATATTATTATGTCCATATAGTATGTTCCCATGAGACAATATTTATTTCTTTTCTTTCATTCACACTTGTTTTATCAGTGTTTTAGATTTTTATGTATACTTTTAACAGTATGTATTGTATTAATCTCAATATGTTCATAGATATTATCGTTCAATTTTATAGTTCTGCCTAGGGGATTGTTCAGGGGAGTGTCATTTCCTGGGCCTTGTGGTTTTACACGCTCAGACATGAAATTTTCCAATTGGACATAGACCCAATGGATTGGGGAAATTCAATGTTCATTTTCTCCCCTTTTTATAACATATCCCCTATATGTTTTACACTATTTTTTCTAGGGGTCATCAGTCATGCCTTTACAAATGTGGATGCTTATTGACATTCATAGCCAATATACAATTTCCCATTGGTATTCTGGCCTCTCGATGTGACTCCTATTATGGAATAAATGAGTCACTTCTACAATTTTTATGTATGTAAATAAATATACACATTTTTATTCCAATACACTTTACTGCCTTAGTGATGGTTTAATTTCATGTCACTTCTGCGTTTATTCCCTGTTTTATCGTATATACATTATCTGTGGCTGCCCGGGCTGTTTGTTTGTTTCCGTATCCCGGAACGCACAGTGGAGCGCAGCGCACTGTATCCAGTCTAACGTGGAGCGCAACGCACGTATACGCGCACACGCATGCACGCATTATGAACCAGTGAGAACACGCCCATCACATACGTCACTCTATCGGGTTGTGTAACGCTGAGCGAATGAATAGAACGGCGCGTCGTATGACGGTTTGTTTATGCGCCTTCGTTCAGCGTGGTCACGTGACCCAAATGCCGGCTGGATGTGTAACAGCGATCGAATCAACTATTGATCCACGTCCCTCACATAGGGACCTTGACTGATCCCATCGGCCCCGATCTCCAGCCTGGATTCACATGCGATCATATTATGTGATTCCACTACACCGGATTAATATGGACTGTTTGTCTTAATTTTCAAACAGACCAGGTTAGTGCATTTTAATTAACAAATTGGTCTCAAATAACATTAATATTCATTGCAATACAGAATCTATATGTTTTGTTTATTACACACTCAAACAATATACGATTACTGAGGCGACCCGGAAGTGCATTCCCATTGGATGATCCCCTAGGGGTGTGTTTCCAAGGAGGTCAGATTTTAAATTTAAGCATGGCGGCATCAGTAGGGTTTCACCCCAGACGATGCTAGTTGTAGCGAAACATGTCGGGACTCTACTGCTGCCATGCACTTTACAAACATTGATGTCCTTTTTTTATCCACTAAATTGTAAGTGTTTTTAACCGATAAATAAACGTTTCTGTTTTTACGGTATCACGCTATGTGCCTTTCGTTTTCCTCCACATAATTTGGGCAAGCTCTTCCCACTGTATGAGCCATCTCCTAGCTGAGGTATCCTCTTCACCTGATACCAAGCGAAGATCCTATCGCTGTTTGTTGTCCGTTTGCATTGGTGTGTTCCTGTACCATCTCATCTGCACTGCTTACAAGCCTATTTGACCCTTTGGGTATAAGCTCACTTGGGTCCACCGCATCCGGTAAGCCTCCTGTTGGTGGCGGGTGTTATCACTATCATCACATTCCAATAGAATCACCGTGGGTGTCTTGTCACTATGATCTCTCATTGATGATTTCAAATTTTTTCCACGTTTATGTATATGGACTTTCATTTTCACGTATAATTTTGTGGACTCATGCATATATAGTCATTGCCTTTTCAATAAGGTCTATAGTGCTTTCACCATAATATTTGATACCACTTTTTATTTTATGGATTCATTTTTTTACATTCATACTAGTGAATGTTGAATATAGACATCACGGTCTTTTTACTATTTATTTTCAGCGCTGCATTTTTTTGTATTTTGTCATTAACATGGACTGAGATCTCTGTGTTTTTAATCTTCAGATTAATCCTGTATACATCGAACAGCCCGGGGCCCTTGGAGGCCTGCCTTTTGAAGCTGATGATACCAGTGATATAGAGGCCGCATCTATAACTCAATGATAAATGGATCTCTATCAACTCACAAGACATTGCAAATGAATCAAAGGTATAAAGAGACAGGACCTCTGCCTTCGGACTACAGAGCAATGATGAGATACGTTTTCAGTGATCAGTTGGGGGGTCTCGTGTCCTTTTCAAATGTCAGGCAGCAATGTTATCTGACCTTGTAGGTAGAATGAACTGCGTACGTTTTCTTCATTTTTAATACCGTATACAGTGAGGGGAAAAAGTATTTGACCCCCTGCTGATTTTGTATGTTTGCCCACTGACAAGGAAATGATCCGTCTATAATTTTAATGGTCGGTTTATTTTAACAGTGAGAAACAGAATAACAACAAAAATAAATAAATAAATAAATAATAAAAAAAAGCATTTAAAAAAAAGTTATAAATTAATTTTGCATTTTAATGAGTGAAATAAGTATTTGATCTCCTATCAATCAGCAAGATTTCTGGCTCCCAGCTGTCTTCTATATAGGTAACAAGCTGAGGTTAGGAGCACTCAACTACTTAAGCCTCGGACCATTTGGCTGGCCAAAGACCGGGCCACTTTTTGCGATTCGGCACTGCGTCACTTTAACCGCTTAACGACCGCCGCATGTACATATACGTCGACAGAATGGCACGGACAGGCAGAACGACGTGCCCGCACGTCGCTGCCTAGACTTGTGTCGGGGTCCGATCGGGACTCCCCCCCCCGGTACATGCGGCAGTCAGAAATCGTCGGTGAGCGATCCGGGATGAGGGGGCGGCTATTCGTTTCTAGCCGCCCCCTCGCGATCGGTCCCCGGAGCTGAAGAACGGGGAGAGCCGTATGTAAACACGGCTTCCCCGTGCTTCACTGTGGCAGCTGCATCGATCGTGTCATCCCTTTTATAGGGAGACACAATCGATGACATCAGACCTACAGCCACACCCCCCTACAGTTGTAAACACACACTGAAACATAACTTCTTCAGCGCCCCCTGTGGTTCACTCCCAAACTGCAACTGTCATTTCCACAATAAACAATGCAATTTAAATGCATTTTTTGCTGTGAAAATGACAATGGTCCCAAAACTGTGTCAAAATTGTCCGAAGTGTCCGCCATAATGTCGCAGTCACGAAAAAAAATCGCTGATCGCCGCCATTAGTAGTAAAAAAAAAAAATTATAAAAATGCAATAATACTATGCCCTATTTTGTAAACGCTATAAATTTTGCGCAAACCAACCGATAAACGCTTATTGTGATTTTTTTGTTTCAATAGTTTTTATTGACATTTCTGTATAATACAACAGACCGTACATACATTTGTGAATATTATATCTCATCTTAGGTCACAAAGATGCACAATAAGGCATAACAGTTCAAAGATACTGATTGTTTCCCTAAGGTATTCTAACTCGATATTAAGAAGAAGATCCATAAACATATATAATAAGTATAGTTAGCCAAATCTTAGGTTAGCTCAATGCCATTGGGACACTCATTAGCTCGGATTCAATCGAATCGAAAACGGCCCCCCCGCACTGCCAGCGCCCCTACCGGGAACAAAACTGCGCTAGCAGGGTAGGAGCCACTCTTACCCATGATAACTAAGCATCAACCAACAGTTTACAATGACATTAATCAAACATTTGCATCTAAGGTGGCAAAAACCTGAATGGCGTGTATGCAGGTGAAGTAGGGAGTAGTTAGTATAGGAGGAAAAGGAGGAAGAGAGAAAGTAGAGTAGGGAAAGTGGATGAGGAGAGGAAAGGTAGGGGAAGAAAAGTAGAGGAAAGAAACAGGAAAGAAACAGGAACTGGATGTGCCATCCCGATATGTGTAAAAAAAAAAAAAAAAAAAAGGGGGGAGGGGGGGAGAAATGCGAGAAGGAAAATAATCAGATCAGGTCTAAAACCTGTGCTCGTTGGCTTTGTACCAGTCTACCCAGGGTTTCCAGGCCTGGTCTCTATTCCCAAGTCTGCTTTGCGACGTTTCAAACAGTATTTCATAGCTAATGTGAAGATTTGTAGATCTAACCACCTCTCTCAGAGTAGGAACCTCGGTGCACCTCCACTTTCTCGTTAGTTCATCATCTAGCACTTAGGAGGATATGCGTAACTATCAATCTATGGGGCATGGGGAACAAATCTATTCCCAACGACAAAATAGCCATTTCCATTCGAGGAGGGCATTTACAGTTTGTGATCGAACCGATAAGGGCAAACACTTCACTCCAATATTTCTTCAACCTAGGACAGTCTCCCAATATATGCAGTATCGAGCCTCTGTGTCCGCACGATCGCTAGCATAGAGGGGAAGACTGGGCTTGGAAGTTTGCTAACCGTGTGGGGGTCAGGTACCAGCGCAGCAAGATCTTCTGGTATAGTTCCCAGAGATTAGCGCATCTAGTAGCTTTGTACACTGAGGAAATTGCAAGTTTCCACTGGGGTATGTCGTATTTAATAGCAAGGTCCCATTCCCAAGATCTCATAGAAGGTGTTTTAGTCAGCAGGTTCTTCTGGCCCAGCAGACCATAAAATAAGGATATGCCTTTTATAGAGGTAATCGGGTTATTGAGGTATAGGAATACTCTCCAAGGGACGTCAACAGACAGCTCAGGAGTAGTGTCGAGAAGATGTGCTATTTGAATAGTCGTGTATTGATCCCTGGAGGATAAGCCATATTCGATTTGGAGGGATCTAAACGACTTGGTCGCGGGGCCGATTCGGATGTCTGCAACAGACCTAATACCCTTGTCCACCCAGTGTTTGATGTTGAGGTCAGGGATCAGTAGTTGCAAGCCAGTTATAGGGAATGGTATGGTTTGGGGGTTGGGATCATCCAAAGGTTCCGCTATAAATTTTCCCCAAGCTTTGAGGGCTGCTCTGATAGTTGAGGAGATGTTTGGGGGTAATCTGTCCATATGGGGGCTAGCTAGAAGTAAATTAGATAAGCTGAGGTTTGGACACTGGGAGACTTCCAATGCTATCCACCTCGAATGGGTTCCACTTTGGAACCAGCATCTCAGTTGCGCTAGGATTGCGGCCGAGTAGTAGTCTTTAAGGTGCACGTGTCCCACTCCTCCAGCAGATTTAGATTTAACCAGCTTATGGAAGGCGCATCTGGCCCTCCTTCCTTGCCAGAGGAACCTATTCACTTGGGACTGGGCTGAGGAGAAAAATGTATCTGGGACCAAGATGGGTACATTTCTAAACAAGTAGAGGAATTGGGGCAGTAATATCATCTTGAACGCCGCTAAACGTCCCGCCCATGAGGATTCAGTCCAGGAGAGCTCCCTAAGTTTAGAAGGTAAAGAGAGTAAAAAGGAATTGTAGTTGGCTTCGACTAGGTGCTCTGTATTGTCCATGCTCTGTGCGGGCTGTTTTTATTTTTCTGCTTTTAACTAGTGACATTTATTTTTAAGCAGCTGCTTTTATTATTATTTTATTTATTGTGTTTAATCGTGTTAGAATTTTTATTGCTTGGACTTTGTTGTTTACTCCTAAAGCGCAGGGTTGTACTATCAATAGAGGGCCACCAATCAGTACTATTTTTTATACGTTGTTTTATCCATTTACCCAGCAGCTATGGATGCCCTCAAATTTTTAAGCAATAGGAATCTAGATATGAACACTTTATTTACAGCTAGTGGACCAACCGTCAGTCAGGTGAACTATAATGGGGCAATGTCAGCACTAGGTAACACATTAGAGAGACAAGTGAGAACCTGGTGGGACATATGCACTCTGGAACAATATGTGAAGGACAAAATCACCATTAGAAGTCTGAGATGGGAAATTACCCCCCAAGATGGATTGGATGATGCCAATTCCATTCGTGAATGGTTTGATTTTTTTAATGGGGTATCCGCTAAGCTTCAGGATCTTATACTATTAAGGAAAAAACGCAAAATGAAAATGTTAGAGAATAAAATTAATGAATTACAGGCACAATTAGATCCAATTAAGGACACTCAACCCATCATTGACTTCAATACTAGAACCAATAAAAGATTGGAAAAAGTAGATAAAGACACACAAAAAAAGAAGATTAAGAAATATCATAGAGACATGAACGATTATACCACCAATAATTTATATGCATGGCAATCAACTTTACCAGACAAATTGAATTTAATTATCAAACTAGCGGATGACGAAACAGTAATCAATGTGGGTGACACCACACAGTCACAGCCAGAAAGAAGACAAGAAAACATAAGTGAAGAAGAGATAGTGATTGATTCCCCAGCACAATTCTCCACACCTATAAGAAGGGGCAGGGGAAAACCCAGAGGAACAAGAGGTAGAGGATCAAACCACAACCAACAACCAATACCTTATCCAACCCCTATTTATAATTATTATCAACCTCCAAATACGCAACAGAATAATGACGCGCCCCCACCACGTCCTTTTTTAGGGAGGGGAGGAGGGTCGCAGAGGAGAGGGAGAGGTTACCCACATCCCAGGGGGAGGCCTCAACAGTACCCACCACAACAATACAGAGAACAAGAATGGAGACCACAACAACCACAAACCTATTGGACCAGAGAACAAACCCAGCACCCCCAACCAAGAAACCCAACACAAGAGGATGTAGGGCAGGAAGGAGGATCCAGGAAAAGAAGTCGTCACCAGTAGCAGATGGGATCTTCAATCTGAGCAAAGTAGAATTGACGCACAAAGAGTTAAATATTTTGAATATGGGGCTCAAATGTGGTAAGAAAAAACCGATAAATAAGTTTGACGTGTACATAGATGTACATAAATATATTAGGAAACTAAATATAAAAAAATATTTTGTGGGCCTAAACACACAGACAGCACCCATCAATAACCATCAAGGAGTGATTAATAGTGGCTTAAAAAACAAATCTCTGTTTAACCCACCGAACAACCCCAACCATCAAATCGAGGTGTTTAAAGGACTAGTTCTGCGAGATTTGAATCAATTGAAGCCCAAAAAGAATGTGAGTGCTCAACACATAAATGATGGTATTAAACTGTTAGAGAAAAGGAAAGATATAGTAGTGAGATCTGCGGACAAGGGAGGAGGAGTCGTGATACTATCCAAAGAGTATTATCAAAATCAGATTGAGGACATGCTATCAGACCAAAATACATACGGTTTGTTAGAACATGATCCAACACAATCATATAGAGACCAATTGGAAATATTAATACAAATCGGCTCATCTTCAGGAGTATTGTCGACGAAAGAAAAAATGTATCTATTACCAGCGAGTAGCAAAATACCGACGATCTACACCCTGCCCAAGATACATAAGGACCCGGTTAATCCACCAGCACGCCCAATTGTGAACAGCATAGACTCTATATCTTCCAGAATGGGCCAATATCTTGACAAATTTTTGCAGAAGAGTGTGAAAACGACAAGATCCTATTTGAAAGATACAAAGGATTTTCTAAATTGTTTGCACAACGTCACTTTAATTGAAAATCAGCAAGTGCTATTAGTAACAGCAGATGTGTCCTCACTATATTCCATAATTCAACATGATGATGCCACTTTAGCCCTTAATTGGGCTCTAAGTCAAAGGGATGATCTTCCACACAATCAAAAAGTTTTTATAGGCCACGCATTAAATTTTTGTTTATCACATAATTATTTTTGGTTTGGGAACAAATTTTATACTCAAAAACGCGGTGTCGCAATGGGAGCAAAGTTCGCCCCGAGCATTGCGAATTTGTTCATGGCCGAGTGGGAAGATAAATCCATTTTTAAAGAAAGAAAAGCCGAGTTAATTTTTTATAAACGTTTTATCGACGACCTGTTTTTTATTTGGGCGGGAACAGAAGAATCTTTAAATATGTTTTTAAATATTTTAAATAATAATAATAACAACATCAGGCTTACATCGGAATGGCATCATGACACAATCAATTTTTTAGATGTAACTATTTATCGGAAAAACAATAAATTGGAAACTAAGGTCTATTTTAAACAAACGGACAGAAACAGTTACCTGTCAACAACCAGTGGACACCACCCAAGATGGTTAAAAAACATTCCAAAGGGGCAGATAATGCGGGTCAGACGTAACTGCTCAGAAACCAACAACTTCCTCAACCAATCAAAAATCCTTACAGAAAGATTTAAAGCTAAAGGATATAACCCTCAGTTTTTGGACACAATCGTGGAGGAGGTGGGAATGATACCGAGAAATAAATGTCTAGAAGAAAAGAATGTTGGAAATATACAGGAAGTTCAAGAGCCAAATCCCAATGAATGGGGATTTATTTCCCAATTCCACAGTCAATATAAAGAGGTGGAATCCATTTTTACGAAGCACTGGCACATTCTGTCGTTAGATAAGAAAATAGGACCTGCAATACCACAGAAACCCCAATTTATTTATAGAAAGGCATCTGCATATGGTGACACTATAGTGAAGAAAATCTTAGATCTCCCAGAAAAACCTCAAAGTTTTTGGAATAAGAACGTTTTTTTCTCGTGCAGAAAATGCAAGCCTTGCAAAGAGGTGAGAAAATTACAGAGGAATTTGGATCATTTCACATCACCGTCGAACCAGCAAGATTTTGAAATAAAACATTTTATCACCTGCAACAGTACTCATGTTGTATATGCATTAAGGTGCCCATGCGGTTTACTCTATATTGGTCGCACAAAAAGGAAACTAAAAATTCGGATAGGGGAACACATAAAGAACATCTACCTGGGAAATGTGGATCATAATGTATCCCTCCATTTCAAAATCAAACATAATCAAGACCCATCGGGCCTGGAATTCTGGGGCATTGAACAAGTGGAAGCACATTGGAGGGGCTCCCACAGAGTACGCGAGTTGTCCAAAAGAGAAACTCATTGGATTTTCCTGACTGACGTCTTAGTGCCTAAAGGACTCAATGTGGAACTCGATATCAATTGTTTCATCAGTGACACCTAATAATGACCATCAGAACCAGGGCCTGAATGCCAGCTTAAGTAATATGATCAAAATAATAAAGGGGTTACGCAATACATATGCTATCAAGAAAAGATTAGTGTAAATATTATCCACACCCATCTAACAAATAACGAAATATGACCACTATTGTACAAGGGCTGGTATTCAATCATCCATCAGAAATGGCCCCTGGGGGGTAAAGAAAACCAAGCTCATCATACTATTATGGGAGACAATACACGGTTGAGTGATCCCAAACACATGGGATAATAGGTCTCTTCCCCCATCAACTTATGTGATCAGGGTTAGGATGTGGTCTTTGATATTTGCACAACACATCCTATCTAATCTCCATAAATATAGCTTTGCACAATGCATATAATAATTTTAGCCATGTCTCTATGATGACATAGGAATATATATTTATATTTCTATTTTTTTCTACATTTCTATATAATCTGTGTTTTTTGTTCTCTCATATATATTTTAAATCTGTTCTGTAATAATTTTTATATATTTTTATAGTAAGATTTTTATATTCTAATTTTAATATGAATGTATTTTATGGTTATACATAGGTGTGTAGTTTGGGTAGTTTTACACACGTGTGATGTATACATATATTTATTTATTTATATACACATAGTGTCCTAGATCTATTTAAGTTCAACACCCAGTTTATATATTCTCTGTTTTTTTCTTAATGGACATTGGCTCTGCGGAGTATGTAAGAACCAATGTCTATGAACGAGCCAGTCAGCCACTCATGTATAGACCCATTAAAATTGAAGCACATTGTGTTGTGACACAAAGGGTATATTGATCCTAATATAGCACAATGCACGGGCTACAATATGTGTTTATCAATATATACTAGTGTAAGAAGTAACACTTCAGACCACTGGGCTATATACATATATCACAGCTTTCACAGGTACAGAGCCCAAATATGAAATTAATAGTGCATGTATGGCCGCGCGCGGACGTAAACTCATCTGATAGTCCTATGGTGGCAACAGTGTATGTCAGCGAGCGGAGTACAACAACAAAACAAGACCCAGTGATCTCCTCCTCTCCGGGGGGCGTGGCTTAGCGCGGCGCTCGGAGTGAGGATTGAGTGATGCATGGATGGAGGGTCATTCCCATCTATAGTATCGTCACAGGTGGGCGTGTAGCACCACGCAATATAACTCCGGCGGGTGCAGAGGAATAGCACGCTCTTGGAAAAAGTCCGAACGGACGAAACGTCAGAGCGCTGCTATCCAGCACCCGACCGGAAGTGACGTATGCGTTCCACTGTGGGAGAAACCAGGAAGTGACAGCCACAGGAAAGCCTATAGAGCGGTCTTCAGGGGTCTACACCTAACAGTGAGAAATGCTAAAGAAACTTTTATGTGCCTGATTTAATGTATTTTCTGGTACGCACGTTTTTATGAGGGGACCATTGTATATCTGTTTTTGGGGTAACATTAAATATTCAAAAACGATATTGCACCATATGGTTTTTTTCATTTCCTCATACATCTGCGGACACTACACCCGGGAAGTGAATACAATAACGGTGATCAAGATAGGAGAGGGGTATGCAGTTTCCAAACATCTGAAGGTGATACGTGAGGTGATTTATATGGAAATGCGAGTGTAAAGAAACCATCTGGTGAGTGTTTCCCCCGAAGGGGACCCTGTATCCCCCCACGTGGTGAATGCCTTTTGGTGATTGGAGCACATACCTAAGCTACATCTGATCGAGTCATCCTACACAGCTTTTATCTTTTTCCAAACCAGGGGTTTGCAGCGCTGCTGCAGGACTATTTACATGCTCTGTGCGGGCTGTTTTTATTTTTCTGCTTTTAACAAGTTCTGTATTGTCCGTTAATGTAATTCCTAAGTATTTGATACCGTTAGTGCTCCAAGTGTACGGATATTGGTGCCTAATCTTGGTAGACAGATCATCATTTAAGCCTAAACCCAAAATATACGATTTGCTTTCATTAATTTTATAATATGAAACCCTGTTGAGGAGACCTAATATGCCTTGCGTTGCTGCTAACGATGTTTCTACATTTGTCATAATCATTATGATATCATCTGCGAAGAGACTGATAGAATGTTGCTCCTTACCAACCCTGAACCCGGTTATCTCAGGGTGTGATCTTACCGATATGGCCAGTGGTTCCATTAACAGGTTAAAAATCAAAGGGGACAAGGGGCACCCCTGTCTCGTACAATTGGTTATATTAAATGGAGCTGACAATATACCCGACATGTACACTTTAGCCAATGGTTTAGAATACAAGGCCTGAACTGCTGTGAGTATGCTGCCGCTAAATCCGAACGACTCTAGAGTCTTGGACAGGTACAACCAATGGATCCTATCAAAGGCCTTCTCTGCGTCCAAAGATAGGAGCAGAGAAGGCCTCTGTTGTGTTTTTGCTAAGTGAATGATGTTGATCATGCGCCTAGTGGCGTCTGATGTTTGCCTATTTTTGGTGAAGCCTGATTGGTCTGGGTGAATCAACGTGGGCATAATGTCCACTAATCGTGTGGCAAGTAGTTTGGCGTAGATTTTGAGATCTATATTAAGAAGTGAGATTGGCCTAAAATTCGCCGGGGAGGTGGGTTCTTTACCTGATTTGGGTAAAGCTACTATGAGGGCTTCTAACATTTCTGGTGGGAAAGAGGCAAAGGCAGCCGCCGACTGAAATAACTGTACTAAGCACGGTGATAATAAGGGTTTGAATTCCTTGTAGTATTCGCTGCTAAAGCCATCAGGGCCAGGTGACTTATTAAGAGGTAGGGAGTCTATTATTTTAGAAATTTCGCTTTCGCTGAAGGGAAGATTAAGAAAATCAAGCTGATCCCTCGACAACTTAGGTATGTCTAAATTCTCTAGGAATTGGGCGATAATCTCAGGGGTTGGCTGGATAGTGGATGAGTCATCCTTAAGATTATACAGTTTGCCATAATAACAGCTGAAGGCGTCAGCAATTTGTTGGGGGTGGGACACTTTCTGGGCAGAGTCAGGGTGTATTACAAACGGGACCTTTGTTTTGTACCTATGGCCTTTGAGGGCCCTGGACAGCAATTTCCCTGCTTTATTACCCTAAGCATAATAGGTCATCTTTAGGCGCTTGGAGGCTCGCTCAAAATTTTCCAGTAGATGAAGCCTGAGATTGAATCTAAGTTTTGTAAGTTGTTCAGATATTATGCTAGTTGGGTTCTGTTTGTTTTTGCTGTCTAAATCTGATATTTGACTCATTAGCTCCGTAAATCGTCTCTGCCTCTGCCTCTTATACCTCGCCCCTGTTTGGATGAATATGCCTCTCATAAATGCCTTATGGGCATTCCAGAGTGTAAAAGGGCTTTGCACAGTGCCTAGATTGTTCCCGAAGAACTCGGCTATTTGGGTCCGTATTTGGTCTCTAATCTCCATGTCTTGCAGAAGGAAGGTATTGATTCTCCAAACCGGAGTGTGCTTACAGGAAGCAAAATCAGCTAAAGACAATACTACAGAGGCATGATCACTCCAGGATATATCATTAATCTTGGTGGGGCCTTTGCACAAAAGTGCGTTTCTTGGGCGCAGATGATGTCACAGTGATGGGTAAGACCTTCTTTCCACAGGGACTTCCTTTTGACTGGGTGATTAAGTCCCTTAGTATTCATGGATAATATGTTAAGTGGCATGGCGTTGGGGAGTAGAAAGTGCTACCCGATGGCGTGGGGTATCTGTGAAAAGTCTCGAGGAATCCGTCTCAACCATCTCTGAGCAGGCGGTATGACCACACAACATTGGATTTGTTATCAGAAAGATAGTACTCACATGGCCAGGTGCGTGGGGCAGGCCGATCCGGTGATGGGTCTGAGGAACATACTCTGTGACGTCCGTTGGGGGGAGTTTGTGGTGCTTCATCCGGCATCCAGAGTAGAGAAGAGGAGAAGAACTGGTTAACGAACCAAAAAGGCTTAAAAAAAAGAGAAAAACAGGAAAAACAAAACCATGTTAAACACAACAGCGCTACTGCAGTACTAGCAGCAGCTAAACGGAAGGATAGTTCCCTTCAGCAGCGGCACGCTGCAAATTGCAATTCGCAACGGGGGGGGGGGGAGTTATAACAGACTGAGTCAGTTCCGGGTACTAGGAACCTAGGTGTAGTTAGAGCCCCTGGCCCACATCAGGTGTGTGACTTAGCATTCCTGGCTGTGACTTGTCTCCATTCGGGTTCTATCCGGCGGGGGTTGCGGTCTGAGGCAGGCCCTTCACCATTTTCAGGCAGAATACCCCATTCTTTGAGCAGGTCAAGGCCTTTTTCTAAGGACGTAATTGTGAAGGTGCGGTTGTCCTTAGTGACAGAGAGTTTAGTTGGGTATCCCCAGCGGTATATGATCCTGTGATTACGGAGCACTTTGGTCACAGTGTTCAAATTCCGCCGTTTCAGCAGTGTATATTGGGATAGGTCTGCATAAAACTGCAAGTCCTGGTATTGCTGAGGGATAGATTCGTGCTTCCGCATCACTAACATAAGTTGCTCTTTGACATGAAAAAAGTGCAATCTTAAAAGTACATCTCTGGGGACTAGCTCGGGGAGGTGGGACGGTTTGGGCAAACGATGAATCCTGTCGATCGTAACATCCAGATCAACGAGATCTGGTATGAGGGCCTTAAACATGGTGGAGGCATAGTGACCCAGGTCAGGTTGCAACACAGATTCTGGGATCCCTCTGATTTTCAGGTTGTTCCTCCTGGATCTGTCCTTTAAATCCACTAATTTCGCTTTAACCCATTCAGAGTCATCGTCCCTGCCCTCATTCGCATCTATCAGATCGTTTATAGTTGTGGCATACTCCTCCATGTTGGTCTCTATGTGATCAACCCTCCTGCCCACTTCTTGTATGTGTTTACCGAGGCGATGCATGCAGGAAGCCATGTCTGACTGTAAAGTGCTTCTCAGTGATATCAACATGTCCTTTAAAACAGTATCGACTACTGGTTGATTCTGTGTGGGAAAGGATACAATAAAGTCAGGCAGATCCCGCGTGTCCCCAGAGTCTGAGGCCTGGCTCCCATCCAGGCTTGCGGCCCTATCGTATCCCCCCTCATCCAGCCTGGGTTTAGATTTAGCTGGGCTACGGGAGGTCGGGGTCGAGGGAGCAGATAGTGTAGCGTCAGGGGATAGTGAGATTTGGGTGCGGGTACCTGCATTGGGTGGCTTCTTTTGCATGGATGAATGTGCAGGCGAGCAGGCCCCAGCGCCTTCTTGCATTCCGGCTCTTCCATGCGGGACGAAGAAGTCGGTGAGTGCGGTTTTCGTTCTGTGTGGCGCTTCCCGGTCATAGCGGCGGATCTCCCGGGCAGTTCCTCCAGGTATTTGGGGGTGTATGTGGGGTATATTTTTGGGGGATATTTATTATAGAAAAAAGTAAAAAAAAAATCAAAATTGTCGCTCTATTTTTGTTTATAGCACAAAAAATAAAAAATGCAGAGGTGATCAAATACCACCAAAAGAAAGCTCTATTTGTGGGAAGAAAAGGACGCAAATTTCGTTTTGGTACAACATTGCATGACCGCGCAATTACCAGTTAAAGCAGCGCAGTGCCAAATTGTGAAAACACCTCTGGGAATTTAGCTGCATATTGGTCCGGGGCTTAAGTGGTTAAAGGGGTTGTAAAGGAAATGTTTTTTTTTTCATAATAAGCATCCTTTACCTGCAGACATTCCTCTTTTCACTTCCTCATTGTTTGTTTTTGCTCAGAAGTTGCTCTATTTCTTCTCTGTTCTGTTCACTTCCTGCTTGTTTGATTGTTACTCACCACCGTGATGGGAGGCTTTACTGTGGTGGTCAGTAACGTGCTCACCCCCTCCTGGGAACAACATCTGTGCGGCAGGACGCTCTCTACGTGTTAGAGACTTCAAGGAGGTGTGAATTACTGGGTGTGCCGCAATTCGTACTGGGAAATGTAGTTCTTACATGAACAAACAATGCAAACCAGGAAGTGAATGAGAGAACAGAAACTAGAATGCCGGAGGTGATATAGATGAAGGAATTTAATAGGTATTTACTCGATTTTTAACAGAATCATTACACTATTCTGTCTGTCTACCTTTCAGACATTAATTATAGGCAAAAAATGTTTTCCTTTACAACTCCTTTAACTGACAATTGCGCGGTTGTGCGACGTGGCTCCCAAACAAAATTGACGTCCTTTTTTTCCCCACAAATAGAGCTTTCTTTTGGTGGTATTTGATAATATCTGCGTTTTTTTTCTTCTTTGCGCTACAAACAAAAATAGAGCGACATTTTTTTTTAAATTTAATTTGCTATAATAAATATGCCCAAAAAATATATAAAAAAACAAAACGTATTCTTCTACATATTTTTGGTAAAAAAATCGGAATAAGCGTTTATTGATTGGTTTGCGCAAAAGTTATAGCATCTACAAAATAGGGGGTAGTTTTATGGCATTTTTATTAATATTTTTATTTTTTTGGGCAAAAAATACATTCTTGAGTGTTGCCAATAAAAGGGAAATTATTTATTTTTTTACTTACGAAAGGCAAATCCACTCTGCACTCTAAGTGCACTTGGAAGTACAGTCTCTGTAGATCTGAGGGGAAGAGCTGAAATGAGGGGAAGCTCTGCTGATTTTATCATCCAATAATGCGCAAGCTAAAATGCTGTTTTTTATTTTCCTTGCATGTCCCCCTCAGATCTACAGCGACTGCAATTTCAGTGCACTTTCAAGTGCATTTGCAGTGCACTTGTAGTCAGTGGCGGTGCGTCCATAGAGGGCGCAGAAGCGCCGGCCCCCTCTCACTCCTGCACCGCCACTGAAAAACAATACATAGATTCATGCATTGCATGAATCTATGAATTGTTGGCGCTGCCGCTGCCGCTGCCGCCCACTATTTAGATGGCTGGTCCCCTTGTTGGCTGTGGAAGTGTCTATCATTAACCTGATTGGCTGAAGCGACATCGAGGGCGGGACTACATCGAGGGATCGTGGAGGAGGATCCGAGGATGGCTGACCGAGAAAGGTAAGTGCCAGGTGGGGGGGTAGAATCTGGCGGCATTTTAGGGGTAAACTGGCGGCAATTGATGGGCACAGTGGCAACAATGGCATGGCATAGTGGCTACATTTGGCATGGCACAGTGGCGAAAATTGATGGGCACAGTGGCAACAATGACATGGCACAGTGGCTGCGTTTGGCATGGCACAGGGGCGACAATTGATGGGCACAGTGGCGACAATGGCATGGCCCAGTGGCTGCGTTTGGCATGGCACAGTGGCGACAATTGATGGCACAGTGGATGCGTTTGGCATGGCACAGTGGCGACAATTGATGGGCATAGTGGCGACAATGGCATGGCACAGTGGCGACAATTGATGGGCACAGTGGCCACAATTGATGGGCACAGTGGCGACAATTGATGGGCACAGTGGCAACAATTGATGGCACAGTGGCTGTGTTTGATGGCATGGCACAGTGGCGACAATTGATGGGCACAGTGGCTGCATTTGATGGCATGGCACAGTGGCTGCGTTTGATGGCATGGCACAGTGGCGACAATTTTATGGCAGAGTGGTGACAATTTTATGGCACAGTGGCTGCGTTTGATGGGCACAGTAGCTGCGTTTGATGGGCACAGTGGCGGCAATTGATGGGCACAGTGGCGGCAATTGATGTTTTTTTTTTTTTTTCGTTTGTTTGCGCCACCCAAAAAATTTGAGCACCAGCCACCACTGCTTGTAGTGCAAAGTGGATTTGCCTTTCGTAAATAACCCCCCCATGTTTGTAAATTAAGATCCCAAGTTAGGAAAACAGGATAATATGTAAAGATACAAGATATATGTAATGTAGATGTAAAATGTGTATAAATGTAATAAAAAGAGTTTGAAAAAAATAAAAAGGAAATATTGGATACAGATGTAAAGTGTAAAAATGCCTCTGAATAGTTTTACTTCCTACCACTTCCTATAGAACTTGCGGTGATACCATAAGGAGGGTTGTCAGCGGCGCTCTGAGCGGTGTAAGTACAGGCTGGAAGTCAGGGTACTGTACTTGATTGCTATTATCTGCACTGGCACCAGATTTCAGACAAGTCAATCATAGGGAGACAGGCACATTTATTTTCCATCCCCTACAATGATCATTTCCCCGAACTTGTCAAGGACGGCACTTGAGCAGAATGCTGATCATACCGGCGTGGCATCTGTCAGACGAATAGATGTTTTTACCACTTTCATCATTTAGCTACAACATACTATATCTTGCTACAATGTCATTTATTATTATTCGGCTACCTTGTTCCTAGAATTCCCTTGCCTTGTACTTGTTCCTGGAATACCTTGTCCTGAAATGGAGGGAAATAATTGTGGTTTAAGGTCAGTTTTTATTTTAAAATAGTTGTAAACCTCTGAAATGTAAAATTAACAAAGCATATCCTTCTATAGTGTGTACTTGCCTCAATCCAAAACATCAAGGGCTAGATTCTGGTACATCCGCGTATCTTTGCGGCGGCGTAACGTATCCGATTTACGTTATGCCTCCGCAACTTAGACGGGCAAGTGCTGTATTCTCAAAGCACTTGGGGCCAGATTCACAAAAGAGATACGACGGCGTATCTCCTGATACCCCGTCATATCTCTGTGATCCGCCCGTCCTATCTATGCGGCTGATTCATAGAATCAGTTACGCATAGATAGCCAGAAGATCCGACAGGTGTTATTGACTTACACTGTCGGATCTTAAGGATGCAATTCTAGGCCGGCCACTAGGTGGCGAGGCCATTGCGGTCGGCGTAGAATATGCAAATGACTAGTTACGGCGATTCCCGAACGTCCGCGCTGCCCGTCGATCTAACTTGACGTAGTTTCCGTCGAGATACGCCACGTAAAATTAGGGCTGAGCCCTAGGTGGTGTAAGCCATGTTAAGTATGGCCGTCGTTCCCGTGTCGAAATTTAAAAAATCACGTCTTTTGTGTAAGTCGTCCGTGAATGGCGCTGGACACCATTTACGTTAACGTCTAAACAAATGACGTCCGTGCGACGTCATTTAGCGCAATGCACGTCGGGTAATTTACCTGACGGAGCATGCGCAGTACGTTCGGCGCGGGAACGCGCCTAATTTAAATGGTGCCCGCCCCATTTGAATTAGGTGGGTTTGCACCGAGCGGATTTACGTTACACCGCCGCAAGTTTACAGGTAAGAGCTTTGTGAATTAGGCACTTACGCTGTAAACCTGTGGCGGTGTAACGTAAATAAGATACGTTACGCTGCCGTGGAGCAACGTAATTCTTTCAGAATCTGGCCCTTGCTCCGTAAATTGCAGCCACGTAGCATAAATTGGCTGGCGTAAGCCCGCCTAATTCAAATTTGGAACAGGGGGGGCGTGTTTTATGTAAATGTTGTGTGACCCGACGTGATTGACGTTTTTCACGAACGGCGCATGCGCCGTCCGTGTAAATCTCCCAGTGTGCATTGCTCCTAATATGCCGCAAGGACGTATTGGTTTTGAGGTGAACGTAAATTACGCCCAGCCCTATTCACGGACGAGTTACGCAAACAACGTAAAATTTTCAAATTTCGTTGCGGGAACGACGGCCATACTTAACATTGTTACGCCGCACTTACGCCACCATATAGCAGGGGTAGCTATACGCCGGGAAAAGCCTAATGTAAACGGCGTAAATGTACTGCGTCGGCCGGGCGTACGTTCGTGAATTCCCGTATAAAGCTAATTTGCATACTCGACGCGGAATTCGACGGAAGCGCCACCTAACGGCCAGCGTAAATATGCATTTACGATACGACGGTGTAACACAGTTACGCCTGTCGGATCTAAGGGAAATCTATGCGTAACTGATTCTAAGAATCAGGCGCATAGATACGACGGCGTATCTGGAGCTACGCCGTCGTATCTCGGTTGTGAATCTGGGCCCTAGTTCGATTTGTAGCTTTTCTCTCTTTCCTCTGTGTGGCGCCCTTCTAGATAGCTGCTAGGGTTAGGTAAGTTTAGTTCTGCCCCAATGTATCCAGTGGAGCTGCAGTTCGTTGATTTACTAAAGGCAAAAGGGTATTCTTTGCAAATTGAAGCTTTGCCTCATTTACTAAGATCTGGAACAACTGCACTTTGCAAAGCGCACAGTCTATTTCACAGGTGTCAAACACAAGGCCCGCGGGCCGAATCTGGCCCTCCATGCCATTTCATGTGGCCCTCGTGCCTCTCCTGCAGGTGCAGGAGAGCTCCAGCCCTCCTCTGGTCCTCCTCTAGACCCTTATGCTGCTTTCACACTGAGGCGTGCAGCCGCGGTGACGGTATAACCGCGCTATTTGTAGCGCGGCTATAACGTCGTATTTACCGCGATATTCGGGTGCTAGCGGTGAGGTTTTAACCCCCGCTAGCGGCCGGGCGGTATTACCGCGGTATTACTGCGCTTTCCCATTGATTTCAATGGGAAGGCGCGGTATAGGAGCGGTGAACACACCGCTCCTATACCGGGGTAAAGATGCAGCTAGCAGGACTTTTGGTGCGCTCCAGCTAGCGCACCGCTTCAATGTGAAAGCCTTCGGGCTTTCACATTGAACACTACAGGGCATGATTTTTCATGCGGTATAGCAGCGCTATTTTTAGCGCTGTACCGCATGAAAAACGCCCCAGTGTGCAAGGGGCTGTACTTTCTGCTTTCAAGCAATGCATCCAGCTTCTTCCCAGCAGCAGCATAAGGAAAGCGGGGTGCACTGTGATGTAAGGGAGAGTGGGGGACACAACTTCTGATGGTGGGGTGGCTCTTAAAATCTAATATATGGGGAGGGAATGCGCTGGACATCTAATCTTACAGATACAATCGGCCCTTTTGAGGGCAATCATAATGCTGATGCGGCCCACGATGAAATTGAGTTTGACACCCCTGGTCTATTTGCCTGTAGTAAATTAACCTCAGAGTGCTTTGGGTTTTATTTACTAAAGGCAAATAGACTGTGTACTTTGCAAAGGGCATTTGCTCCAGAGCTTAGTAAATGAGGCAAAACTTCCCTTTGCAAAGAATACCCAATCACGTGCAAGGAAAAAAAAAGGCATTTTTGCTTGCACATGATTGGATGATGGAAGTAAGCAGAGCTTCTGCTCATTTACTAAGCTCTGGAGCAACTGCTCTTGCAGAGTGCAACTACACTTTGCAAAATGCACAGTCTATTTGCCTTTAGTAAATCAACCCCTCTGTGTTATATGAACTCATTCACAAAATACTTCTTCTTTTCTCCTTCTCCTTTTTCTTCTCTTCCCCTCTTTTCCCCTTTTTGTAGGGACTAGGGATGAGCCGAACGCTCCCCCGTTCGGTTCCCACCAGAACCTTCGAACGCACCGAACGTTCACGCGAACATTTAGAACCCCATTGACGTCTATGGGACGCGAACGTTCGAATTCAAAAGTGCTCATTTTAAAGCCTAATATGCAAGTTATTGTGCTAGTGACTAATGCCAATGAGCAGAGAGAAGAGGACGCCTTGGCAGCTGCTTTGCCAGACAAAGTACCCTGAGCCTGGGTGAGAGAGGATGAGGAGGATGAGGACAGCTTGGTCATCCACTCTACCAAGTCTTCAGCATGTTGCGGCTCAACATGGCCAGCTGCCGGAAAAAAAAGGACGAGCGTGTCCCACGGCCACGTGCTGATGAGTATGCACCGTGTCCACGACCAGCACTGTTGCCTCTAGACGCAGAGCCTGCTTGCCCTCTTTTATCGGCTTGTGACTCTCTGCCTCTCCTTGTTGTCCTTCCAGACATACTAATGGCCTGCAGAGGACAAAGGCAGTACACACACCACGTAGCTTTAGGTGCAAACTGCAGAGGACACAGGCAGTACACCACCTGAGAATAAAGCAGCTAGCACAATCACCTGTCTGCCAGTAAATTAGGAAGAACTGATCTAGCTAAACTATACAGTGTATAAATATATGTACAACACCTGGGATGCATATATATCCTCTACACACTGTAACTTTAACTGACTAGCCTGCCTGCTCTATCTACCTAGAAAAAATGACACTCTCTCTCTGTCTCTAACCGCCGCCGCAACACACTACACAAGGCCGACCTGCAGGCGGCCATTTATAGTGTGGGGCGTGTACTAAACCCCCTGAGCCATAATTGGCCAAAGCCACCCTGGCTTTGGCCAATTATGTCTCTCCGTTTTTTTGCGCGCTGTGATTGGCCAAGCATGCGGGTCATAGTGCATGCTTGGCCAATCATCAGCCAGTGGCTACATGCGACTCTGCAGCTGCTGGAGCTGACACCAGAAGGTCCAGCATTGGAGTATAGCAATAATCCTTGTGCTTCCGTAAAAATTTAAATTATGAATTAAAGGGATACTGTAAGTCCAGGAAGTGGCTTGCACCTCATTAGGCTTAATCCCTGGAAATCCAGAACATTTTTCGAAGTGGCTGAATTCCTGGAGTTCAGCTTTAACCTGCCTGGCGGTGTTCCCGAGTCTGACTCGGGGTTAGATTTTCCTGCTGCGAGCGGTAACCCCGAGTCAGACTCGGGCTTGCCTCGCTAGATCCACAGGCAAAGTTACTTACCTTGTCCCTGGATCCAGCGATGCCACCGCGCTGTGTGAGCGAGCGGGACCTCGCTCGATTCACACAGTGCCTCTGTGTGCCGCCGATCTCCGTTCCCTGCGACGTTACGACGCACGGGGACGGAGAACGGCGCCAAATTCAAAAAAGTAAACAAACACATTACATACAGTATACTGTAATCTTATAGATTACAGTACTGTATGTAAAAAAACCACCCCCCCCCCTTGTCCCTAGTGGTCTGTCCTGTGTCATGCATGTACTTTTATATAATAAAAACGGTTCTTTCTCCCTGCAAACTGTAGATTGTCCATAGCAACCAAAAGTGTCCCTTTATGTCAAAAATAGTTTTAGATCAGCTAAAAAACAGCGATAATAAATTATAATCACTTGCAGAAATGTGCGATAGCGATTTGTGGGGAAATTCGTCATAAAAAAAAAAAAAAAATAATGACAGCGACAATTCTGCAACTGAGCAAATTTCAGTGATTTTGATTTGATTACATTATTGAATATTTTTTATTATAATTATATTATTATTTGTTATAATTATTTATAATTATTTATTATATTATAATTTATAATTTTGTTTTTAAAAAAATGTCATACCCGGGATGCCTATTAGAAGCTTGTTTGGTCAGATTTAAGTGAGTTATTCCTAAGGCCGGGTACACACGGACAAACATGTACGGTGAAAGCGGTCCGTCGGACCGTTTTCACCGTACATGTCTGCCAGAGGGCTTCTGTACGATGGTTGTACACACCATCGTACAGAAGTCCGCGCGTAAACAATACGCGGGGCGTGTCCGCGGTGTCGCCGCGCCGATGACGCGGTGTCGCCGCGACAATGACGCAGCGACGTGGGCGGCCCGCCTTTAAAATGCTTCCACGCATGCGTCGAAGTCATTCGACGCATGCGAGGGACGGCGGGCGCCTGGACATGTACGGTAGGTCTGTACTGACGACCGTACATGTCCGAGCGGGCAGGATTCCAGCGGACTGTTTTAAAACAAGTCCAGGAATATTTGTCCGCTGGGAAAAGGCCCGGCGGGCAAATGTTTGCTGGAATTCGGCCCGCTCGCGCCCACACACACGACCAAACATGTCTGCTGAAACTGGCCCGCGGACCAGTTTCAGCAGACATGTTTGGTCGTGAGTATGGGGCCACTAAAATAACCAGGCCACTTTTTACGTCGCTTTAACTGACAATTGCACGGTCGTGCGGCGTGGCTCCCAAACAAAATTTGGTGCCATTTGATCACATCTGCGTTTTTTTTTTTTTTTGCTATAAACAAAAATAGAGCGACAATTTTGAAAAAAAGCTATATTTCAAATATATATATATTTTGTGGATACAAAACAAAGATACGCCGGAGCAACCTAGAAGTTACGCGGTGTATCAATAGATACGCCAGCGTAACTGCTTTTTGGATCTGGCCCGTATAGTTTATTTCAACATTTGTCTTTTTAATGAATTTGCGCACATTTGCTACATATTTACAGAGATAATAAGCATATTTCAGCATACTGTTGATTCGAAAACCCTCATGTTGCGATTATCCTGAACAATATTTCAGACTGGATGACATATCAGGAGATCACTGACAAACTTGACAAGTGTAGCGTCACCTCGACTTTGGAAATCACAAGACCTTGTCGCTGATCGGTTTGGAGTGACAGGCTTGTCATGGCGGGGATCGGGACAGCTCTTCACGGACCCTCATTTACTTGCTGCTTCATGCTTTGTGGATTTACCTCATCCACGCCATGTTGAGATACGCCGACACGTCTTTGGGGAAAAAAACACAAATCTGGTGACGTACAGCAACAGTGATACAAGACTAATGAGGTTACAAAAAGACACAAGCTTATCGAATGTAACATCTGCCAAATTGTCATGCTGCTAATCCAGAGGAAGGCAGTAAATAAAACTGAGTAGACAACGGTATTATTTGTGTTGTATGCTTGCATTTGGAAGAGTTCATCTCAAATTGTCTCTATCCTAGTAAAGTAACTTGAATGTGTCGCCTGTAAAGAAAAGTCTTAACCACCTAAGGACCGGACCAATATGCTGCTAAATGACCCAAGGGGTTTTTACAATTCGGCACTGCGTCGCTTTAACAGACAATTGCGCGGTCGTGCGACGTGGCTCCCAAACAAAATTGGCGTCCTTTTTTCCCCACAAATAGAGCTTTCTTTTGGTGGTATTTGATCACCTCTGCGGCTTTTATTTTTTGCGCTATAAACAAAAATAGAGCGACAATTTTGAAAAAAATGCTATATTTTTTACTTTTTGCTATAATAAATATCCCCCAAAAACATATATACGTTTTTTTTTTCTTCAGTTTAGGGCGATACGTATTTTTCTACCTATTTTTGGTAAAAAAAAATCGCAATAAGCGTTTATCGATTGGTTTGCGCAAAATTTATAGCGTTTACAAAATAGGGGATAGTTTTATTATTATTTTTTTTTACTACTAATGGCGGCGATCATCGATTTTTTTTCGTGACTGCGACATTATGGCGAACACTTCGGACAATTTTGACACATTTTTGGGACCATTGTCATTTTCACAGCAAAAAATGCATTTAAATTGCATTGTTTATTGTGAAAATGACAGTTGCAGTTTGGGAGTTAACCACAGGGGGCGCTGTATGTGTTAGGGTTCACCTAGTGTGTGTTTACAACTGTAGGGGGTGTGGCTGTAGGTCTGACGTCATCGATCGAGTCTCCCTACTCGATCGATGCGCCACCACAGTGAAGCACGGGGAAGCCGTGTTTACATACGGCTCTCCCCGTTCTTCAGCTCCGGGGAGCGATCGCGAGGGGGCGGCTAGAAACGAATAGCCACGCCCTCGTCCCGGATCGCTCCTGAATCAACGGGAACCGCCGCATGTACGGGGGGGGGTCCCGATCGGACCCCCGACCCACGTCTAGGCAGGGACGTACAGGTACGCCAATGTGCCTGTCCGTGCCATTCTGCCGACGTAAATGTACATGCGGCGGTCCGGAAGTGGTTAAAGAGGAAATCAAAATTGGAAGATGTGCCCAAAAAATGTAGAAGGCAAAAGATGAGTAACCAGCATGGCCTGTAGTCTCCCAACAGCTGATCATTCCTCATTATTTGTTGGGAGGTTCAACAGATCACCCTCTAGGGCAGTGGTTCTCAACCTTTCCAATACCGTGACCCCTTGGTAACGTTTCCCAAGTTGTGGGGACCCCTAACAGAATTTTTTTTTGTTGTAACGTGGGTTGCCAGCACCTTTGACCCACGGACATTTAGCGCTCCCCGAGTCCCTTACACCCATAAGCCTCGTACACACAACCGAGGAACTCGACGGGCGAAACACATCGTTTTGCTCGTCGAGTTCCTTGTGAAGCCATCGAGAAACTCGACAAGCCAATTTTCTCCATTCCCGTCAAGGAAATAGAGAACATGCTCTCTTTTTGGCTCGTCAAGTTTCTCGACAGTTTCCTCAACGAAAATGTACACACGACCGGTTTCCTCGGCAAAAAAAATATCTCCCAGCAAGTTTCTTGCTGGTTTTTGCTGAGAAACTCGGTCGTGTGTACGAGGCCTTACAGTATAAAAAACCCTTATGGTACATTTTAGGATTTACCACTCTTTATTCTCCTTTCTTTCCCTATTGTTTCTCTCTATCGTAATTTCCTGTTTTTTCCCTCCATCTCTCTCTCTAGCCGTGTTTCTTGTTCTTTCTGTTATTCTTTCTCTCCCTTTTTCCTTGCCCCCCCTCTTTTCCTCTACCTTCAATGTATTCTCTATTTTTATTCCTTCTCGTACTCCTTGGTGGGGTGGTGGGGGGAATGGGGTGAGTGGCAGAGCTGGCGGGGGGTGGGATCCAGTGGCGGCTGGTGCTCAAAATTTTTGGGGGTGCGCAAACGAAAAAAAAAAATTGCAGCCTCACCGTGCCCATCAAATGCAGCCACTGTGCCATCAATTGTCACCACTGTGCCATGCCATCAAACGCAGCCACTGTGCCATGCCATCAAACACATCAATTGTCACCACTGTGCCCTTTAATTGTCACCACTGTGCCCTTTAATTGTCACCGCTGTTCCCTTTAATTGTCCCCACTGTGCCCATTGTCCCCACTGTGCCTATTGTCGCCACTGTGCCCATTGATGTCGCTGCTGTGCCCTGTAAAGTGCCCCTCCCCCCCCCCCCCGCCCGGCACTTACATTTACTGGAGTCAGCCATCCACATCCCTCGATGTCTTCTACCGCCCTCGATTACTGACAGGCGTCTCAGCCAATAAGGTTACCGGTAGCCAGAATAGGCCAACCTGATTGGCTGAGACGCCTGTCAGTCTTATACAAGGAGCGCATCCCTAGTGCGTTCCTTGTATAAGCTTCCGGGCCCCGAGGGCAGTACTCGAAAAGCCTATCAGAGGCCGTTGGCTCTGATAGGCACTTCCTTACAGCCAACCAGCTGCCGTTATTCAGATGGCCGGACATGAGCGCCGACCATCTGAATAGAACAGCGGCAGCGGCGATAATAACATAGATTTGTGCAATGCATGAATCTATGTTATTAGACTCAGTGGCGGTGAGAGCCAGAGGGGGTGGCGCTCCAGCGCCCTCTATGGATGAACCGCCACTGGTGGGATCAGTGGCAGAGCTGGCGGGGAGTTGGCATGAGTGGCAATGCTGGAGGGGAGTTCTGATCAGCCAACTTAGGTGCTCTTGATCAAGGTCATCTGCTGATCCGAGAACTGTAGTGGGGACTTTTAATGAGAACTATAATCACAGGTAGTGTTACTCACTGTGTCTCCAACTTTGTAGTGTATCGCAGCAGTGACACCTATGCCAAAATCAGGAGATAGGGTCTCCACCAGCCCCTCCCACTTCACATTCCTCACCAGTCAGCTGACCTCTATTCTCTGCCCCCCAGCCATGCCGTGAACTGAATGGGTGGCTGCGAAAAGGCTGGGAGAGTGGTGCGGGCTTCAGGAACAGCCCAGGATTTGATGACCCCTGGCAAATCGTCATTCGACCCCCAGGTTGAGAACCACTGCTCTAGGGGGGCACTGGGGATATGCAGGGCATTTCAGGTGTACTCTTAACCGCTTGTTGACCACGTAACAAAATATACATCGGCAGAATGGCTCGGCTGAGCAAAGCAACGTACCTTTGGCTGCGCCCACCACGAGCCCCGTCACCGTACCCGCGGGACCCGCTGATTGATGTCCACCGGTGTCCTGCGATCGGTGTCACAGAGCGCAGAACGGGGAGATGTCTATTTCCCTGTTCTGCCTTGTGACAGGACAGTGATCTACTGCTCCCTGTCATCGAGAGCAGTGATCACTGTCGTGTCACTTGTAGCCCATCCCCCCCCACAGTTAGAATCACTCCCTAGGACACACTTAACCCCTTCCTTGCCCCCTACTGGTTAACCCCTTCCCTGCCAGTGTCATTTACACAGTAATCAGTGCATTTTTATAGCACTGATCACTGTATAAATGACAATGGTGCCAAAATAGCGTCAAAAGTGTCCGATGTGTCCGCCTTAATGTCGCAGTCCATGATAAAAAACGCTGATCACCGCCATTACTAATAAAAAAAAAAAATATTAAAAATGCCATAAAACTACCCCCTATTTTGTAGACCGCTTTAACTTTTGCGCAAACCAATCAATATACGCTTATTGCGTTTTTTTTTACCAAAAATATGTAGAAGATACGTATCGGCCTAAGCTGAGAAGTTTGTTTACAGTGGCAGCATTTGGAGCACAGTGGTAGCGTTTGATGGGCCACAGTGGTAGCGTTTGATGGGCACAGTGGCTGCATTTGATAGGCACAGTGGCTGCGTTTGATGGGCACAGTGGCTGCGTTTGATGGCCCAGTGGCTGCGTTTGATGGGCACAGTGGCTGTGTTTAATGGGCACAGTGGCTGCGTTTAATGGGCACAGTGGCTGCGTTTGATGGGCACAGTGGCTGCATTTGATGGGCACAGTGGCTGCGTTTGATGGGCACAGTGGCCGCGTTTGATGGGCACAGCGGCTCCGTTTGATGGGCACAGTGGCTTGCGTTTGATGGGCACAGTGGCTGCATTTGATGGGCACAGTGCTACGTTGATGGGCACAGTGGCTGCGTTTGATGGGCACAGTGGCTGCGTTTGATGGCACAGTGAATGCGTTTGATGGGCACAGTGGCTGCGTTTGATGAGCACAGTGGCTGCGTTTGATGGGCACAGTGGCTGCGTTTGATGGCACAGTGGCAGCGTTTGATGGGCACAGTGGCTGCGTTTGATGGCCCAGTGGTTGCGTTTGATGGGCACAATGGCTGCGTTTGATGGGCACAGTGGCTGCGTTTGATGGGCACAGTGGCTGCGTTTGATGGCACAGTGGCAGCAATTGATGGGGTTTTTTTCAGAATTTTTCACCAGCTGCCACTAAACTTCAACCTCAAACTAATCAGTTGTGCTTTTGCTTTAAAAAGATTAGTTGGGCTTTAAAACAGTTCTACGCAGGTTATTTAATATACACATTACATATTCTAAGATTGCATTGTCCTGACTTGATTATACTGTATGTGGTTATTGTTGATTTGTTCTGGTTAATATAAAATTTCATGCAGAGAAAAAAATCGCACAATATGAATACACGGTATATCACATTAGTACGGTCACACTGATTTTATTATATGAAAACATAATATCATCTTCAGGACCTCTCTGTACTTCACTATCGAATTCTTCCGCGCTTTCAAAATAAAAGCGTAATGCACTGACGGCCATTAATAAAACAATCTGCAATCTCGAGTATGCAAATTAGGCAAGGATATATTGTGAGTTTCTTATAGCGTTGCTAATCAGACAAACAGCTCGGCTCGCCCGCAGTGCAATTTTATCCTACTGTGTTTGTGTTATACTACAACTGTATAATAAAATATCATTTCCTCTGAGCTTAGCTTCATTGCAGGTTATATTAACATCATTTTCCTAATTATGAGACATTGTGTTTTATGTTTTCAGTCGTCATTAATTTACTGAGAGATATAAGTATAAACAACAGCCAAATAAAAATATAGATAGATATTACCAGGGAACCATGAAACGTTTTCTCATGATTTTCAGATCGCGTGTGTTTTTTAAACACATTTTTTTTTATTGCATTTCTTTTAAATTATTTATATAAATTCTGTAAAGTGTATGTATTGTTTTCATTTGTTTTTATTCAAAGTTTTTTAAGAAACACAAATAGACTTTACATTACATTTTCATACAAAAGAGGATCACATTTAAAATACAAACATTACATATACATAAATAACAGAAATAACACCAATAACAACATTAACATCCTGGGTCTATCCTACACCTCCTGATCTTTCATCTCTTTTTCCTTTTCCTTTCCTTTTATCTCATGTGATTACCCCTCCCTTACTTTATCCTCTGACCCCCACCTTCCCCCCTGGGGAGAGAGAGGAAGGGAAGAATAGAAAAAAAAAACACACCGAAAAAAAATAAAAAAAAGGGGGAGGAAACTAAACCTGCCCCCCTCCCTAATCTAAAGTGCTCCGTGCGCATTTACCCCATATTCTATCTTTTAAATTTCCTGTGACTCTTACCTCGTACACACGACGGGACATGTCCGATGGAAAACGGTCCGCGGTCTTGGCGGATTTTGGTCTGATGGCTGTACACTCCATCAGACCAAATTTTCCCCGCGGACAGCGAACCGCGGTGAGGTGGCCGCGCCGTCGCCGCGACGATGAGGACGGCTACGTGCGCGACCCTGGAAGGTCAATGCTTCCACGCATGCGTCAAATCACTTTGACGCATGCGAGGGCTTCCTGGCCGAGCGGACATGTCCGGTGAGCGTACAGACGACCGAACATGTCCGACCGGAGGGGCTTCCAGCGGACATGTTTCTTAGCATGCTAAGAAACATTTGTCCGCTGGAAACCTGTTCCGATCCGCCGGTTAATTGTCCGGTCGAGGCCGTACAGACAACCGAACATGTCCGCAGAAACTGGTCCGCGGACCAGTTTCAGCAGACATGTTCGGCCGTGTGTAGGCACGAGAGGGACCATTTTCGGGCGGATCGGACAGGTTTCTAGCGGACAACTGTTTCCTGGACTTGCTTTAAAACAGTCCGCTGGAAACCTGTCCCCCCGACATGTACGGTCGTCTGTTACAGACCTACCGTACATGTCCGGCCCGCCCGCCATCCCTCGCATGCGTCAAATGACTTTGACGCATGCGTGGAAGCATTTAAAAGGCAGGCCCGCCCACGTCGCCGCGTCATTGTCGCGGCGACAACCGCGGACCAACGCCCGCGTATTGTTTACGCGCGGAGTTCTGTTCGATGGTGTGTACAGCCATCGAACAGAAGTCCCCGGGCAGACATGTCCGATGAAACCGGTCCGCGGACCGTTTTCGCCGGACATGTCTGCCCGTGAGTACAAGGCCTAAGGCCGGGTACTCACGAGCAAACATGTACGATGAAAGCGGTCCGTCGGACCGTTTTCACCGTACATGCCTGCCAGAGGGCTTCTGTACGATGGTTTGTACTAACCATCGTACAGAAGTCCGCGCGTAAACACTACGCGGTGGCGTGTCCACGTCGTCGCCGCGACGATGACGCGGCGATGTGGGCGGGCCGGCTGCCATTTAAAGGCTTCCACGCATTGCGTCGAAGTCATTCGACGCATGCGAGGGACGGCGGCCGCTCGGACATGTACGGTAGGTCTGTACTGACGACGTACATGTCCGAGCGGGCAGGATTCCAGCGGACGTTTAAAACACGTCCAGGAATATTTGCCCGCTGGGAAAAAGGTCCCGGCGGGCAAATGTTTGCTGGAATTCGGCCCGCTCGCGCCTACACACGACCGAACATGTATGCTGAAACTGGCCGCGGACCAGTTTCAGCATACATGTTTGGTCGTGTGTACGGGGGCCTAAGTGTTACTATTTTAGGGGGACAAAAAAAAAAAATATCCCCTTTTTTACCTCAAAATCTCCTTATGATAGAAGAAGAGAGAAAAATAAAAAAAAACACACCAAAGGAAGGGGGGGGGGGGATAAGCCCTCCCTCCACTACTATATTATTTAAAGTGCTTTGTGCGCATTTTCCCCATGTCTTATCCTTTGAATATTTCCTGTGACTTCTAAGTATTTCTATTTTAGGGGGGCAAAAAATATCCCCATTTATCGCAAAGTCTCCTTGTGAGGAAAAAAAAAAGTTGTGTATGTAAACCCTGAAATATTTTTTTGTAAAATGATATGCAGTTGAAAAAAATAAACTAGCAGAGTCAAAAGGTTTACAACTTATAATAATAATAACTACCTATTGATTCTCACAGTTTTGCAGAATAACCACCTCAATACCGGTCACTTTCACCCCCTTCCTGCCCAGGCCATTTTTTTAGCTTTCAGCGCTGTCACACTTTGAATTACAATTGCGCAGTGATGCAACACTGTACCCAAATTAATTGTTTTATCTTTTTATTCACACAAATAGAGCATTCTTTTGGTGGTATTTAATCACTGCTGGGATTTTTATTTTTTACTAAGAAAAAAAAAAAGAAAGAAAATTAGAGAAAAAAATATGTTTTCTTATTTGCTGTCAGTAAATTTTGTAAATACGTAATTTTTCTCCTTCACTGATGTGCGCTGATGAGACTGCACTGATGGGCACTAATAGGCTGCACTTATGGGCACTGATGAGGGGGCACTGATTAGGTGGCACTGATGAGGAGGCATTAACATGCCGCACTGATGGGCGTTGATAGGTGACACTGATATGCGGCACTGGTTGAGCCCTAATAGGTGGCACTGGTGGAAACTGATAGGCATCAGTGGTGGGTACTGATGGGCAGCACTTGTGGGCATGATTAGGCGGCACAGATAGGCAGCACTGATGGACTGCGCTGATGGGCACCCGCAGCGCTGATGGGCAGCGCTGATGGGCACTGATGAAAGGCACTGATGTGCTTTAATGGGCAGCACTGATAAGTGGCACTGACTGGCATCACTTATGGGCACTGATTGGTTGCAGTTATGGGCACTGATTGGTGGCACTGATGGGCACTGATTGGTGACACTGCTGGGGCTTTCCTGTAATCAGGGCACTGGCGATCAGTGTCCTGATTACCTGCCCAGGTCTCCTCTGCGAGGAGATGCCTCTGATCGGCACTCCTCGCCACACACTATGTCAGTGGGAGGCGAGGAGAGCAGATTCACGGCACTTCCGCATTTACATGTGACCAGCTGTGATTGGACACAGCCGGTCACATGGTTAAAGAGCCACGGTTGCGGCTCTTTACAGAGATTGGGGTCACACTGTGTCCTAGCAACACGGCTCAGCCACGATCGCCACGCTGTGTGCCCCACGGGCGAGCAATAGCGCCTGTTCTGAGGCACAATAATTTTTCGCAGAAAATAGGTGCAGGAACTCAACCACGACCCCGTTTAGATTTCACAAACAGTAGAAGGGTCTTAAAGGGGCATTAAATACAATGATTGCGTTACATACAGAGTGCAGAGTTCAGGGGGGGTTACACACAGAGTGCAGAGCTGTCACTTGTAAACACAGAAACCGGACTTCTATGTTTATAAGTGATTGTGGTGAGCAGGCACCAAAGGGTCTGAGCCAGAGGTGGTGGAACTGAGTTCCCCCAAGTTCCCCCTGAAAAAAAGCCAATATATATTTTTTATTATTTTTTATTATTATTATTATTATTATTATTTAAACAAATGTTGCAGCTTTTCTCCCAAGCTTCCCATTAAGCCTACCTATGGTTAAAGAGGAACTGCAGTCTGCTCACATAATTCCCTCCAATCACTTTGCATATTATTTTATATATACTGTGATTCTGTACTTGCCAAAAATGCTGCATAAATCTCCCTCCACTGAGTCTGGCTGCAATCATTTTAACTGTGGGCAGCTGAAGCTGCTACCTGTTCACTTTCTGGATTTACACAGACACACACCTCCAGCTCTTTAGCTCTCATTGACCCTCTTATGACTCCCCCCTCTCCCTTCCTGGCAAACTCTCACCAAAGTGAGAGAGAGAGAGAGTGAGAGAGAGAGAGAGCTGTACATGATGTTAAAGGGTTTGTAAAGGTAAAAAAAAATTCCCTAAATAGCTCAATGTAATGGAACGTCCCACATTCCGCTTGAGTGCTTCCGTCATATACCGCTTCCTATCAGTCTGGATATAGATATCAGATATTCCAGCTGCTCACAAGCACACAACGAGACAAGACTTGTTTGTCCGCTGAACATGGAGTGTTTAATAGAACCAAGAATACAACCTTATATACGGTTAAAGAGGAGGTAACCAGAACATAAATTAACATGAGCTAATTAACTAATCATTTACCCAGACTAGGTGGCTCATAGATATGACCTTTCATGGGAGACGTCACGTCTCCTCGCTCACCTGTTATACAATACACAGACATTATCATAAGTGTAAACACAGGACATCTTCACACAATAGCAGGGTCAATTAGCACAGAGAACAGACAGGTGGCTGGAGGTGACGGCATTATCATCTCCTTACACTGTATATGTCCCAACAGTATGAATCAGTCACTCTAATATGGCATACACAGGGTCCCCAGGCATACAGCTCACAAACAGCACCGTTCCCCCAAATGCCAGGGCCCATGGTCGCATGGTCGCAGAGGCTAGCATGCAGTCCCCTCCAAAAGCCTCTGACCCGGGTGAGTCTGTCACAACTTCCTTTACCTTAGTGCAGTCCTCCTTCACTTACCTCATCCTTCCATTTTGCTTTTAAATGTCCTTATTTCTTCTGAGAAATCCTCACTTCCTGTTCTTCTGTCTGTAACTCCACACAGTAATGGGAGGCTTTCTCCCTGGTGTGGAGTGTCGTGCCCGCCCCCTCTAACACACAGCTCCTTTCTCTATCTGCAATGTAGAGAGCGTCCTGACTCTCCTGCTCACCCCCTCAAGGGAGGGACAAGCATGACACTCCACACCAGGGAGAAAGCCCCACATTACTGTGTGGAGTTACAGACAGAAGAACAGGAAGTGAGGATTTCTCAGAAGAAATAAGGACATTTAAAAGCAAAATGGAAGGATGAGGTAAGTGAAGGAGGACTGCACTAAGGTAAAGGAAGCTATTTAGGAAAAACACATTTGTTTACCTTTACAACCCCTTTAAGACTAGGCTTTTTACCGGACAGGAAACAGGAAGTGGGCTGTATGAGGTATTTACTGGCAGAAAAAAAATGTTTTACTATCCAAAGTAAAAAAAATTAAGGGCAGAGGATTTAATAGATGGAAAGATGAAAAATGACTGAAATTCCACTTTAGGTAGAAAACAAATGTTGAATATCATTGCGCTGTGTTCTAATCGTTGTAGTGGAATGTCTTTACTGCCTGCTTGAGAGACAGAGAGACCGAGCGCCACACTGAAATGACAATGATTACCAACTACACAGGAGACACTGAAGGATCGTATATTAGAATTAATGTTATGGTTTCTTATATACACTCAAGAGGTAACCGTACTGAATTTTTAATTTAAACTTCAGTTTTATTGAGAAAGATAAATATCCTCTGGGTCAACTAACTATAAATAGAGAATTTTAGAACTCCTGACTGTAGCTATCTGCCTGCTCCTGATATTTATGTTTCAATGATTTTTATTGAAGTTTTTACAGAACAGATAACAGAGATCTCGGCATCTCATTGAGCGTTGTACAGTATCCTTAGTGTATTATACATATTGCTCCTGATATTTAGATAGATATTTTTATGTTAGGGACAACTTGCAACCCCCCCCCCATTTTTTTTTTTTTTATTCTTAACAGTGCCTTGAAAAAGTATTCATACCCCTTGAAATTTTCCACATTTTGTCATGTTACAACCAAAAACGTAAATGTATTTTGTTGGGATTTTATGTGATAGACCAACACAAAGTGGCACATAATTGTGAAGTGGAAGGAAAATTATAAATGGTTTTCCAAATCTTACAAATAAATATGTGAAAAGTGTGGGGGGCATTTGTATAGCGCCCTCCTGAGTCAATACTTTGTAGAACCTCCTTTCTCTGCAATTACAGCTGTTAGGCCTCGTACACGCGATAGGTTAACCAGAGGACAACGGTCTGAAGGACCGTTGTCCTAGGTTAACCTATGAAGCTGACTGATGGTCCGTCGTGCGTACACACCATCAGTTAAAAAAAGATTGTGTCAGAACGCGGTGACATAAAACACAACGACGTGCTGAAAAAAACGAAGTTCAATGCTTCCAAGCATGCGTTGTCTTGATTCTGAGCATGCATGGATTTTTAAGCGATGGTTGTGCCTACTAACGATCGGTTTTGACCTATCGGGTTACCAATCCATCGGTTACATTTTAAAGCAAGTTGTCTATTTTTTAACCTAAGGTTAAATAACCTATGGGGCCTACACACGATCGGTTTGGACCGATGAAAACGGTCCTTCAGACCGTTGTCCTCTGATTTACTTATCGTGTGTACGAGGCCTAAGTCTTTTTGGGGATGTCTCTACCAGCTTTGCACATCTAGAGAGGGAAATTTTTGCCCATTCTGCCTTGCAAAATTACTCAAGCTCTGTCAGATTGGATGGAGAGCGTCTGTGAACAGCAATTTTCAAGTCTTGCCACAGATTCTCAATTGGATTTAGGTCTGGACTGTGACTGGGCCATTCTAACACATGAATATGCTTTGGTCTAAACCATTCCATTGTAGCTCTGGCTGTATGTTTAGGGTGGTTGTCCTGCTGGAAGGTCTCAAGTCTTTTGCAGATTCAAACAGGATTTCTTCTAAGATTGCCCTGTATTTGGCTCCACCAGTCTCCCCATCAACTCTGACCAGCTTCCCTGTCCCTGCTGAAGAAAAGCATCCCCACAACATGGTGTTGCCACCACCATGTTTCACGGTGGGGATGGTGTGTTCAGGGTCATGTGCAGTGTTAGTTTTCCGCAACACATAGCATTTTGCTTTTAGACCAAAAAGTTCAATTTTGATCTCATCTGACCAGAGCACCTTCTTCCACATGTTTGCTGTGTCCCCCACATGGCTTCTCACAAACTGCAAACAGGACTTCTTATGGCTTTCTTTCAACAATGTCTTTCTTCTTGCCACTCTTCCATAAAGGGCAGATTTGTGGAGAGCACCACTAATAGTTGTCCTGTGGACAGATTCTCCCACCTGAGCTGTGGATCTCTGCAGCTCCTCCAGAGTTACCATGGCTGCTTCTCTAATTAATGCTCTCCTTGCCCGGCCTGTCAGTTTAGGTGGTCGGCCATGTCTTGGTAGGTTTGAAGTTGCGTCATAATCTTTCCATTTTCGGATTATGGATTGAACAGTACTCCTAGAGATGTTCAAAGCTTGGGATATTTTTTTTATAACCTAACCCTGCCTTAAACTTCTCCGCAACTTTATACCTGACCTGTCTGGTGTGTTCCTCAGCCTTCATGATGCTGTTTGTTCACTACCGTTCTGTAACAAACCTCTGAGGTCTTCACAGAACAGCTGTATTTATACTCAGATTAAATACCGTATTTATCTGCGTATACCGCGCACTTTTTTGCCCTTAAAATCAGGGCAAAATCGTGTGTGCGCGATATACGCCGATACCCACTTCCCGCGCCGTGTTTGAATCACTGCGCCTACATATACCGAGCGCAGTACACTCAGGTATACTCGGGCAGGCTCGGCTCCTCTCGTGGTCACGTCCTGTGCATCCTGTACGTCCTTTACGCGAGAGGAGCCGAGCCTGCCCGACTATACCCGAGTGTACTGCGCTCGGTATATGTCGGCGGAGTGGTTCAAACACAGCGAGGGAAGCGGGGATTCGACTCGGAGACAGCGCGGGAGGACACTACGGACACCACGATGGCCGCAGAAGGACACCGGACCGGACAAGGCCGCCGATGGACGCCCTTGCAAGACACCAAAACTGTAAGTATAAAACATATTTTTTTCCAGGAATTTCAGGGCTACATTAGGGGTGCGCGCTATACGCCGGAGCGCATAATAGGGAGATAAATACGGTAACACACAAATGGACTCTATTTACTAATTGGGTGACTTCTGAAGGCAATTGGTTCCCCTAGATTTTAGTTAGGGGTATCAGAGTAAAGGGGGCTGAATACAAATGCACCCCACACTTTTCATATATTTATTTGTAAAACTTTTTGAATACCATTTATCATTTTTCTTCCACTTCATATGTGCCACTTTGTGTTGGTCTATCACATAAAATCCCAATAAAACACATTTACGTTTTTGGTTGTAACATGACAAAATGTGGAAGATATCAAGGGGTACGAATACTTTTTCACGGCACTGTATGTTGGTGGTTCCTTTATTTATTTCACACCCCTGATGGAGCTCATGTTTGAGCGAAACACGTAGGGTTTTTGTTTTTGGGAGCACTTTTGAAACCTGCTTTTGGGGTCACACATGGTCTTTCGGGGAGGGTGATTTGGATACTCTGAGATGCGGGGTGTTTTTTTTTCACTAACAATAGTAGTCAATAAAGGTGGATGGAGCAGGTAGAACAAGTCTAGAGACCTACTTCATAGATTTTTCTCAGCCACTGCATTTTAACCCCCAGTTGAATATATGGAGGGAAATTAGTGAGGTTTACATTTACCTCTATCACTAAGGGATTCTTTTTTAGGAGGTTTTATTTTGTGCCATTGAAATATCAAGGCGTATCAAAGCTGCGATTATCTGACACAAACTTACCTTTTTTGGCTTAAAGGGTTTGTAAAGGAATTTTTTTTTTATCTTAATAGCTTCCCTTACCTTAACCACTAGCCGACCAGCCACCGTCATTATACGGCGGCAGGTCGGCTCTCCTGGGCGAGAGCCCGTAGCTATACGTCCTATCGTATAGCCGCCACTAGGGGGCGCGTGTGCGCGCTCCCCCCGCTCGCCCCCGACTCCCGTGCGTGTGCCCGGCGGGCGCGATCGCCGCCGGGCACACGCGATCGCTCGTTACAGAGCGGGGACCGGGAGCTGTGTGTGTAAACACACAGCTCTCGGTCCTGTCAGCGGGGGAAATGCTGATCTTCGGTTCATACAATGTATGAACCGAGGATCAGTGTTTCCCCTAGTGAGGCCACTCCCCCCCCACAGTAAGAACACACAAGGGACATACTTAACCCCTTCCCCGCCCCCTAGTGTTAACCCCTTCACTGCCAGTGGCATTTTTATAGTAATCTAATGCATTTTTATAGCACTGATCGCTATAAAAATGCCAATGGTCCCAAAAATTTGTCAAAAGTGTCTGAAGTGTCCGCCATAATGTCGCAGTAACGAAAAAAAATCGCTGATCACCGCCATTACTAGTAAAAAAAATATATTAATAAAAATACCATAAAAATACCCCCTATTTTGTAAACGCTATAACTTTTGCGCAAACCAATCAATAAACGCTTATTGCGATTTTTTTTACGAAAAATATGTATAAGAATACGTATCGGCCTAAACTAAGGAAAAAAAAATTTTTTTATATATTTTTGGGGGATATTTATTACAGCAAAATGTAAAAAATATTATTTTTTTTCAAAATTGTCGCTCTATTTTTGTTTATGGCGCAAAAAATAAAAACCGCAGAGGTGATCAAATACCACCAAAAGAAAGCTCTATTTGTGGGAAAAAAAGGACGCCAATTTTGTTTGGGAGCCATGTCGCACGACCGCGCAATTGTCAGTTAAAGCGTCGCAGTCCCGAATCGCAAAAAGTGCTCTGGTCTTTGACCAGCAATATGGTCCGGGGGTTAAGTAGTTAATGCAGTGTTGTTTTCATGTTCTCATTGTTCGTTTTTGCTCTCAAGTTGCTGTAATTCTTCTCTGATCTCCACACTTCCTGGTTGTCTGTTTCCTGATGACCACAGTACTGGGAGCTTTCTTTCTGTGGTCACTAATCAAGGAGGTGTGATAAATGTGTGTCTAAAACCCCTCAGCACCAATCAGTTTTGTTTTCCAAACCATCACTGCCCTGTATTGGCTCTGTGGCTCTGTACAGCACAGAAGCAGGAAACAACATGCAAAAACGAAACTAGAAACTACAGGTACATTATATGATTGATTTTTATCTATTTGTAATCGTTTTTAAAAGGAATCAGTTAACTATTATGTCTCTATACCCTGTAAACAGTCTTTTCAGCAAAAAAAATGTTTTTTTATTTACAACTCCTTTAAGATATTAAGACTGCCTGGTTTTGAATGTACTTTATAGAATCTTCCCCTTGAAGTGGTAGTAAACTGCAGCCTTTTTAAAAAAAAATAAAACCTGCAAGACAATGGCATAATGTGCTACTTTGGATCGCATTGACAGCACATTATGCTTTCCTTAAAACTAAGCTATCCAGCGGCACTGTCACTGCTGACGGGGCTTCCTTCTTCACCCGGTTTTTCTTCTGGGTTTATGTGCTCGTCTAATTGGCCAAGCCATAATTACGTCACTTGCACTCATGCATGCAAGAGTCATGGCCATGGCACAGAACTCTGAAGGGACGGCAAGGGCATACCATCCCTTCAGAGCGCATGAGTCGGTGGTGTCATTAGCTGCATGCAGTGTGAATATCTCCTAAACAGTTCAACTTTAAGAGATACTCATTTAGGTAGATTCAGAAAGAGTTAGGCCGGCTTATCTACAGATAAGCCGACCTAACTCTGAATCTAAGCCGACCTATGTTTAAGTGTATTCTCTAACAGAGATACACTTAAACATATCTAAGATAGGACGGCTTGCGCCATTCTATCTTAGATTGCAATGTTTTGGCTGATCGCTAGGTGGCGCTTCCATTGCGGCCGGAGTAGATTATGTAAATGAGCTTGTACGCCGATTCACGAACGTACGCGCGGCCACCGCAGTCGAATTCCGTCGTTTCCATAAGAGATAGGCCGCCTAAAGTTAGAGCTATGCTCTAGTGGCCTAGCCAATGTTAAGTATGGCCGCCGTTCCCGCCGCGAAATTCGAAATTTTAACGTTGTTTGCGTAAGTCATCCGCGAATCGGGATTTACGTCGTTTACGTCCACGTCGAAATCAATAGGCCCGTACGGCGTACTTAGCCGCAATGCGCACTGGGAAATGTAGGCGCATGCGCAGTAGCAAAAACCGTCAATAAACGTGAGGTCAAGCCTCATTTCCATACAACACGCCCCCCTCCAACCAATTTGAATTAGGCACCCTTACGCCCGTTCGTTTGAGGCTACGCTGCCGTAGATTAGCAGGTAAGTTGATTTAGAATCATTACTAGCCTAGCTAATTTACGGCGGTATAGCCTAAACAGGCTAGGCTACGCCGCCGCAACTATAAGCCAATGTACCTGAATCTACCTAACTGTTCCTACAGGTAAGCCTTATTATAGGCTTACCTGTAGGTTCAAATAATAAAAAAAAAGAATTCCATAAAACTGCATAAAGTGGTTGTACTGTACTGCAGTGGGGAAGATTCTTTCTTTCTGATTACTATGAACCAGCAATATTATATCTTTATATTTTCTTCGGGGCCCAGACAGTGAATAAGTACACACAGTTATTTACACATTTTATTAAAAAGTCCTTAACCACTTCAGCCCCGGACCATTTTGCTGGTCAATGACCGGGCGATTGCGATTGCGATTCTGCACTGCGTCGCTTTAACTGACAATTGCGCGGTCGTGCGACGTGGCTCCCAAACAAAATTGGCGTCCTTTCTTTCCCACAAATAGAGCTTTCTTTTGGTGGTATTTGATCTTTGACCTCTGCGGTTTTTATTTTTTGATCTATAAACAAAAATAGAGCGAAATTTTGGTGGTATTTGATCACCTCTGCGGTTTTTAGTGTTTGCTCTATAAACAAAAATAGAGTGATATTTAAAAAAAAAAGAAATGTTTTTACTTTTTGCTGTAATTAATATCCCCCAAAAATATATATTAAAAAAAAAAAAATTTCCTCAGTTTAGGCCGATATGTATTCTTCTACATATTTTTCTTAAAAAAATCGCAATAAGCGTTTATTGATTGGTTTGCGCAAAAGTTATAGCGTCTACAAAATAGGGGATAGTTTTATGGCATTTTTATTAATATATATTTTTTTACTAGTAATGGCGGCGATCTGCGTTTTTTATCAGTACTGCGACCTTATGGCGGACACTTCGGACACTTTTGACACATTTTTGGGACCATTGGCATTTTTATAGCGATCAGTGCTATAAAAATGCATTGATTACTGTAAAAATGTCACTGGCAGGGAAGGGGTTAACACTAGGGGACGAGGAAGGGGTTAATTATGTTCCCTAGGTTTGTTCTAACTGAAGGGGGGTGGGACTGACTAGGGAAATGACAGATCGCTGTTCATACACAGCTCCCGGTTCTCGCTCTGTAACGAGCGATCGCGGGTGCCCGGCGGTGATCGCGCCCGCCGGGCACACGCGTCGGCACCAGGGGCGAGCCCTTAGTGGCTGAAATGCAAAATCACGTAATATTTGTGATTTTGCGCAGCCGAACCGACCTGCCGCCGTAAAACTGTGGCGGCTGGTCGGCATCTGGTTAATAAAGGTTACGTTTTATACCATTGGCTTAGAGAACCGCACCCTTGTCCTATAGTAGTTGATATTTACATAGGACTTAGATAGGGCTAAGCCACTCTTGGGAAGGTTTGAATTTTATAATCCCATGATCAGTTTTAATGTTGTTATAAGAAAGTATTGACCACTTTAGCACCCTTGGTCACGTATCTGACTGTGGAGCCCAAGATGATGAGGGTGGCCTCTTGGCAATTCCCATCCTGGTAGTGGAGACAGGAACTGCTAGGTCAGAGGAAGAGCGCAGGTGCCAGGAAGCTTAAGTGGTGAACTAGAACTTGGAAACACAGTCCTTACAGCAGCAGTATGTAGTTGGGTCAGAAGCTATGTTCAGCATGAAAAATCCGCGCTACCCCCATATGTATAAAAAGTGCATGTAGTGCAACAAGTTTGCGTGAATGCAAAGAGATGGCGCAAACTGCAATAGAGCAAAAAACAAGTGAATTCTTAACAATAGTACTAATTGATATTAAAGTGACAGTGCTGCAACTATAAAGATAACTGGAATATTCAGTAATGTAAGTATGTAAAAAAAGTAAACATAGATGTGCAACCTAAAATATTGCAAACTCAGTGCAAAAAAATAAAGAAAAGTATTTTTTTTTCTGAAATAAAAGAAAAAAAGTCAATAGAGAACAACAAAGTCCAATTAAGATGAAAAGGAAAAGTCCAATTATGAACAGCTCCTAAAGCTTGGTGGTGATCCAGGAAGCAAAGATACAAATCTTCCTCCAGGATACTAAAAGTGCAAAGTGGCCGCTTACCAGATAGGTTGGATCTCTGTAACGGAGATCTTATGGGCTCATTATCAAAATATATCCTCCTGGTAACAGCAGCGATCTGGTCAGCGTTCCATCACTAAATCCACTGGTCAGCTGGGTGTGTGTTTAGCAAAAAATCCTTCACCGTCTCAGTGCAAGTGGAGTGGTTTAGGAGCTGTTCATAATTGGACTTTTCCTTTTCATCTTAATTGTTGTTCTCTATGGACTGTTTTTCTTTTATATCAGAATTTTTTTTTTAAATATATTTTTCTTTATTTTTTTACACAAGCTATGTTCAGCAGGGTCACGATCAAGTTCAAGGTCAGGAACAGGCAGGAGTCAGTAATGTGCAGGGTACCAAGTCATAAGTCAAAATCGTAGTCAGAAGTCCAAGCCGTGGTCAGTAACGCAGGTGAGCAGCATACAAAACAGGCAGAGGTGATCCAAGAGTGGTGTCAGACGTAGCTGGGTCAGGAACAATGGAGCAGACTTTCAGGAACTTGTGATACAGGAACTAAAGTTAACAATCAAGCACTGAGGCTAGGCAGACCTTTCTCACATTCTTGTCAGGTTAGGCTTCTATGCTCACAACCCTGCACATGAAGATGAGCACTTTCTGATGGGATGCTGCACAAGCTTCTTGACACCCTTTTAGCCGGACAATAATTTTCTCTAAAGTCTTACCAAGAATTTAACTCAAAGGGAAATGCCTTAATGAGAAAACATGCAATTTGTTTTCAAGCTGTGAAGACTTCTGGGAGAAACAAAGAGACAATTTCAAGAACAGGGGGAATTCTTGTTAATAGGGTACAGTTCAGTGGCGGCCCATAATGCAGGGCGCAGGGGCGCCGCACCCTATCCATGCATTCAGCCCCCTAATCTACATGTGGGCCGCCGGACGCATGGATTCCATTGGGGGTTCAAAATAGTGTGTGACAGTTGTGTGACAATAGCGAATTAATGTTCGCTATTGTCACACTGATTCTGCTCCTGGCCAGTCAGGAAACGGGTCGTGAGACCAGTTTCCCAATTGGCTGAAAAGGAGAATCGATCCTATTGGCCTAGGACGAGAAGGGAGGAGACGTATGGGAAGCTGCGCCCAACAATATACCATCAGCCGTCACTGATACTGTTGCCATTTGAGCCATTGGCTGCACTCTGATATGATATGGAGACGGGTAGGGGCCATCATACAGTGGGAGATGGCTCACAGACTGACAACTAATTCTAGCAATTTTTAGCGGTTGTCCTGGATACTTGAATTACACCCGTGGTACTGGGTACTCATGTGAAAATTGACTGCCTGTTCCCCCATTTTTATTTAGTACCTAAAGTTCCACTTTAATGATGTGATTTGTTCTTCTGTTCGCACAACCTGTAATAGAGAAAATATTCACATTCTTGTGCCAATAGTTTCTGTTTTTTGTAGAAACATGAGGGATTCAACATTACACTGCATAGGTTAACAAATGAAGTCTGCCTGCAGTCTGAGAACCGACACTTTCTCTGAAGAAACTATATATGCCACAATTCCTGCGTTTCTCAGCACTGCCGCAGGTGAGAGTTACACAGTAATTATATCTGACACAAACACAAACAGACAAAGCATTCACAGAGCGAAGGCGAGAGCCCACCATGCAGCTGGAAGAATTACATTAGCACTCCTTGTGATATGACACAGGGTGGATGGCAAGGCATGCATTGGGCAATTTATGATTCCCCAACAAGAAGTTTCTTGGCCCTCTGGTGAATAGGTATAAGCTAACTCAAGCAATAGATTGACCTAGGGCAGTGATGGCAAACCTTGGCACCCCAGATGTTTTGGAACTATGTTTCCCATGATGCCCATGCACTCGGCAGTGTAGTTGAGCATCATGGGAAATGTACTGTAGTTCCTAAACATCTGGGGTGCCAAAGTTTGCCATCACTGACTTAGGAGAATCAATCTGTCATGACACTACAAAATGTTGCGTTAAATTGTGAGCCTATCATTACCGGGTAAGGCCAACAAATAGCACAGGGAATAACTACACTAATAGTAAAACATTGGAAACATTTGAAAGTGTATAATCCCTTAGAAAAAAATATTTTTTTTGGTCTTAAGCAGTATAAAAAAAAACACAAAAACAAACAAGACGCATAAGCAAAACCACAACATATTCCCCTTAAAACACAGGTGTAAACACAAGGCCTGCGGGCCGAATCCGGCCCTCCAGGCCATTTCATGTGGCCCTCGCACCTCTCCTGCAGCCGCAGGAGAGCTCCAGCCCTCCTCTGGTCCCCCTCCAGACTTACTTTCTGGTTTCAAGCAATGCATCCAGCTTCTCCCCAGCAGCAGCATAAAGAAAGGGGGTGCACTATGATGTAAGGGAGAGTGGGGGACTCGACTTCTGATGGTGGGAGGGGCTCTTGACATCTAATGTAAGGGGAGGGGATGCGCTGGACATCTAATCTTACCGATACAACCGGCCCTTTTGAGGGCAATCATAATGCTGATGCGACCCACAATGAAATTGAGTTTGACACCCTTGCCTTAACCACTTCCAGACCTGCGCACGACGATGTACGTCCTGTTTTTAAAGATTGATATCTCGGTAACGGCAGCAGCTGCTGCCACAACCAAGGTATCGATCTTTAGGGTGCGCGGTCTGGAATCCGATAATGGATTCGCCGCGAGATCGCTGTTATCGGTGGCGGGAGAGGGGCCCCCCCTCCCGCCGCTCTCCCGCGCCCTCCGCCGCTTACCGTAGCCGTCGGTAGCGGCGGAGGCGATCGGGTGCTGTCGGCTGGTGAGCGGGGACGAGACTGAAGGAAAAATCTCCTTCGCCCGTCCCCATAGCTCGGCTGGGCAGAAGTGACGTCAAAACGTCAGTCCCGCCCAGCCTCTTAAAGAGACACATTTTTTTTTTGGTCATTTGAAAAAATGACATTTTTTTTTTATTTTTTTTGCATTTAAGCCCAAATATGAGATCTGAGGTCTTTTTGACCCCAGATCTCATATTTAAGAGGACCTGTCATGCTTTTTTCTATTACAAGGGATGTTTATATGTTCCTTGTAATAGGAATAAAAGTGATCAAATTATTATTTTTTTTTTTTCAGTGTAAAAAGTAATAAAATAAATAAAAATAAATAAGAAAACAAAAACATTTTTTTTTTAAGCGCCCCGTCCCGATGAGCTTGCGCGCAGAAGCGAACGCATACGCGAGTAGCGCCCGCATATGAAAACGGTGTTCAAATCACACAAGTGAGGTATCGCCGCGATCGTTAGAGTGAGAGCAATAATTATAGCCCTAGAGCTACTCTGTAGCTCAAAAAATGCAATCTCTAGAATTTTTTAAACATCGCCTATCGAGATTTTTAAGGGTAAAAGTTTGACGCCATGCCACGAGCGGGCGCAATTTTTAAGCGTGACATGTTGGGCATCATTTTACTCGGCGTAACACTATCTTTCACAATATATAAAAAAATTGGGCCAAATTTATTGTTGTCTTATTTTTTAATTAAAAAAAGTGAATTTTTTCCAAAAAAAGTGTGCTGGTAAGACCGCTGCGCAAATACGGTGTGACAAAAAGTATTGGAATGACCACTATTTTATTCTCTAGGGTGTTAGAAAAAAATATATATAATGTTTGGGGGTTTTAAGTAATTTTCTAGCAGAAAAAACTGTTTTAGTCTTGCAAACACCAAATCTGAAAAACACCTAAGGTCTGGAAGTGGTTAAAATATAACATTTGTTTGCAATATTCTTCTGAAACCTTTCATTGGCATTTCTGCAGAGTGTGAATTAAAAATGCCCTATAGAAAAAATTGCCTGAATTAAAAATGCTTTATAGAATTACATACAGAAAATATTTCTCCTAGATCTACACAGATAAATATGGATTGTCACTCTTGGATGAACACCTTAATGGTGCCGGTGGTGAACTCACTTGATATTATACAGGGATTATAAAGCTTGGATGATTAATGATGAATCTGCGGGTCAGTTTCAGGCATTCTTTCTCCTTCAGCTACAACATTCCTTATAAATAGCATGTGACATTTCATTTGCTCGGATGACTCCCCACTGTTAAAAGCATTTCTTTAAATGATACATGTGGAGTGTGTGTGTGGGGGGGCAGAAAATATTTCAGTTCTGTCCCAAATTTTTGTCCTATGGGGAATATCGAAACATTAAATTCACTTTTCTCTGCTTCTCATTCATTTTCGAGACCTCTCATTATTATTTGCTTTTTGGAGGAATGCTTTAAAAATAAAAATAAATTTGATGGTATGGTCCCTTTAAAACACCCTTCGCTTAATTCATTAACAACTTAAAGCGGAGGTTCACCCTCAAAATGAAGTTTTCAGCATTGCTAGCTTTAACCCTATTTACGGATGATCGCGTTGAAATGTTTTTCTTTAAATGCTCCCTTACCTCTTATCTCCTCTACTTCCTGGTTTTCAGCCCAGCGGGGAATGGGCGTGTCGCTATATTCCCCGACGGCTCTTTGCATTCTGTGTGTTCTCCTGTGAGTGACGTGCAGGCCATCTCAAATAGCTAGGCGCCGTAGTCTCGCGCTAGCTAGGCTGTCATGTGACGTGGGAAGCGGGTCACATGACTCGCAAAGCGCGTCATATGATGAGGGAGGGCGGATACATCTTCCCCTATTATAATTATCACAGCGGGGCGTGTCCTTTTCAGGACGCCGCCGGCCGTTGTGATAGCAACTCTGCAGTGTTGACGGCGCGGCTCGCCGTCGACACTGCGAATGCGCGGGATTACGCGGTGAATGCTGGGAGATCAGCTTTCGCCGCATCCCAGAAGAAAGAACAGGAGGGCTTCAGAGTGCCCAAAATTAAGATGGCAATGTCCATCACTATATTTTATAAAATATTCTTTTATGGGAAAAGAGGATCCTGGCGGCTGCTAAAACAGGACATGTGAGTAAAAGAAATACTATAGTAAAAGCAGCAGATTAGTGTTTAAAAAAAAAAAACGTTTTCCCACAGAACCTCCGCTTTAAGGGCCGAGAATCTTTCTGAGATTTGGGGCCAGATTCAGAAAGACTTACGCCGGCGTATCTACAGATACGCAGCGTAAGTGTACAGATGCACTGTCGTATCTATGCGCCTTATTCTCAATACTAGATACGCCTGAATTCTGGCTTAATACGACCGACGTAAGTCTCCTATGCTGTCGTATCTTGGGTGCATATTTACGCTGGCCGCTAGGGGCGCTTCCGTTGATTTACGCGTCAAATATGTAAATGACCTAGATACGCCGATTCACGAACGTACTTGCGCCGTCGCTGTAATCTACGTCGTTTACGTGAGGCGTTTTTCCGGCGTAAAGATAAACCACCAAATAGCTGGTCTAAGTCATGTTAGGGTATGGACGTCGGAACTGCCGTCAGATTTGACGTCCTTTACGTAAGTCGTACGTGAATGGGGGTGGGCGTAGGTTACGTTCACGTCGTTGCCATTGAGCCGTCGTATCTTAGGGAGTATATGTGACGTGATTCTGAGCATGCGCGGTCATTCTCTCCATCAGCTCCACATCTTTGATCCTGGCGTGCAAAGCCTCAGTGGTAGGGGGGGAGCGGTTTTTCCAGTTCAGGGCAACCAGACAGCGGGCAGCTGTGAGGACGTGGCGTAAAAACTTTTTGCAAGGTGTGGAGATCCTCAAGGGGAATAAGCACACAAGGAAGAATTTGGGGGACATGGGGACCTAAGCGTCTAGGAGGCGGCTCAACAGTTGCTGCACCGCGGTCCAGTAGGAGGTAATCAATGGGCAGCTCCAGTAGATGCGAAAGAGGGAGCCCCTGTCTCCTTGGCATCGCCAACAGCAATCAGAACTAGCGGGATATATGGCATGGAGCACGTCAGGAGTCATATACCAAAAAAGAAGGACTTTATATGTGTTTTCTTTGTATAAAGTGCAGAGTGAGCTCTTAGCTGCTTGGGACCAAATAGTTTGCCATTGCTCCAGGGGTATTTCCTCGTTAAGGGTTTTTTCCCACCGTAACATGTAGGAGTGTTTGCCTAGGGATTCCAGGGGGTAGGCATTTATTATTTTATATATATATCAGAGATTAGACCTTTCTGGGTCGATCTGGCCAGGACCAGTCTTTCAAAGGGGGTTGGAGGGGAGAATTGCAGATTAGGTGTTATGGACAGGGCGTAGTGGCGGATTTGCAAATAACTATGGAATACTGTCTAAGGGAGATCAAATTTAGCTTGGAGGCTAGAGAAGGGTAGGAGTTTTGGTGACAGGGGATCCACTAGATTCCCAAAATGAAATAGATTCCGTGACGTCCGCGGATGAGACATTTGGTGGGTGAGACTATCTGGCACCTTGGGATTGTACATGAATGAAGTCAAGAGTGAGTGCTCCGCTGACAGTCCACATGGTCGCAACAGTCGACGCCATAGTCGAGAATTGGGAATTTTAGGGGGAATCATACTTACCTAGGTGGATGCAGCACTGGTCCAATGCTGCATCTGTCCCCCTTGGCTCTAAGGCTGGACTGGCTCTGTGATGTCAGCCAACAGTGGACTTTAGCCTTCTGAAAATGGGTCACAGGAGTGCAGAATGAACTGTACTCCTGTGATCTAAAGGAGAAGTACAGCCAGTTTGCACTTGTGTATATAAATGGGTCACGATAGTTACCCAATTGGATATTTCCCAATATCTTCCTCTTTTCTTCAAATCCACGCCTCAGATGCTTCTCCAAAGATGTAAAAAAAGAAAAAATTAAAAATTAAACAAACAGATGCCTGATTTATAGATTTTGTCATACTATGCACTCAGACGCATTCTGTCTTCTTAGAATAATCTGGTCTACTGTGTTCATACACCTTAATTACCGCACTTGAGGTCTTGTTCTTGTTTCCCTCTGGCTGCTATCCCATTGGCCATTTTATGGGTGGTTTATCCTGCCTCAACCCCGTGGGACACTACATGTCTCTGTGTTCCCCCCATTGCTGGGCCCATGGTTCAAGTTGATATGTAAGTAGTATAGGCATTTATTCATTACTTTATTTCAATGTTTTTATTTATTCATCTATTCATCAATTTTTTATTTTTTTTTGTAAAATTATTTTTATTGAAGATAAAACACGTATAAGACACGTATACAATAACAGGCCACCGACGTGACCAACAGTGACCGGTCAAAACACAGAGACCCCTTGCGGGGATAGAACTACTTCCCGTATAATATATATTAAAACTTTCCTTGTGGGGCTTAGTTAAATATGTTTTGCTGTATATTTTGATCTATCGGTTCCTTGTGTATAATATGAGCTAGCTGCTTCCGTTATTGGCAGTCAGGTCACTTAACATGAACCAAAATAGGAAAGTAATTAATTTACTACACCTTTTATTTCCCTGACCTGTTATAAATTTTAATACTGTTTATACGTTGTAATAACATTTCATATTGAATTTGGCTATTGCCATCCTGTCTATAACGCTCTACAGACAAACATTCTGTATTCCCAGGTGATGAGAACTCCTATTGACCTAATTCAGGCATACCAACACTCCCCCACTCTCTCAAAGTAAAATAAGCTTTATTGGCAGGATCATATACATTTTAGCATTACCAACGTGATACTAAAGGCCTTTTTTTTTTTCTTTTAACCTGCACCTGCTACGTGCAACAATTTTGCCCAGAAAGGTGACTTTCCTTCTCTTCTGGCAGTCCCCCGCTGGCACTGTCAGCTTCTCTCGCCTGCAGTAGACATGTGCGGTTCGTTTCGAATTGATATTTGAACGAATTTTTCGTTATTTGGAGATTCAGATAAATCTAACTACCCAAGGTACATTATAAACAAAGGCCCAGATTCTCAAAGGACTTACGACGGCGTAGCGCCATGTACGCCGTCGTAAGTCCGAATGAGAGCCGTCATATCTATGCGGCTGATTCATAGATCAGTTACGCATAAATTCGGCTAAGATACGAGCGGCGTAAGTCTCTTACACCGTCCTATCTTAGTTGCATATTTACGCTGGCCGCTAGGTGGCGCTTCCGTAGATTTCCGTGTCGAATATGCAAATTAGCTAGATATGCCGATTCACGAACGTACGTGCGCCCGGCGTAGCAAGATGAGTCGTTTACGTAAGACATACGCCGGCGTAAAGTTACCCCTCATAAAGCAGGGGTAAGTCATGTTAGGTATGGACATCGGAAACGTACGAACAGCGTTGTGTTTTACGTTGTTTGCGTAAGTTGTCCGTGAATGGGGTTGGACGTAATTGAACGTTTCAAATTGAAAAAAATCTGCATATTTGAAGAAAATTCGAAGAAGATAAAACGAATCGGAATACGAATTCCAAATACGAATTGAACAAATCAACCAAATTTAATTAAACTAAATAACTAGATTAACAAATCTAATCGAAATTAAACAAAACACATTTTTTCATCATGCACGTGACTATACTGCAGCATACTGGGTGCTAGGGAGGCACGTGTGCACACGTACTCCTAACCTGGGTTGTATATGTCCATAGACACACTCAGTACCTGTAAGCCACACCAACGCTCCCTCCTCACAGTTCACGTCGAAAGCATTGACTATTTGCGGCGTAATTTTGAGCATGCGCACTGCGATACGTTCACGGACGAAGCATGCGCCGTTCGTTAAAAAACGTCAATCACGTAGGGTCACGTTACATTAACATAAAACACGCCCACACTAGCCTACTTTGAATTACGCGGGCTTACGCCGGCACAGTTACACTACGCCGTCGTAACTTTGGGCGCAAGTTCTTTGAGAATACGGGACCTGCCTCACTAAGTTACGGCGGCGTTGTGCATCTGAGATACGCTACGCCCGCCTATAGATAGGCGCATTTTTGAGAATCTGGCCCAAAGCTTACTGAATGTTCCAAATAACGAGACAGAATTCGTCCAAATTTCCGAAATTCTAATTTAAATTTGAATCAAATTTTACATCAAATTCCATTTGAATTCGAACTGTAAACATATTATGTGTGTTATTATAGTGCCATTTCAAAATAATGCTGCTTTTGTTAAGCCAAAGGTGATTTAAAGAGTCATTGTAATCATTTGGTGAAGATTTTTTTTGTTTGTTTACTTTGCCGGAAAAAAAATATAACGTTTTCATTTTGACCGATTTGAAATGTATCAAAATGAACGTTTCAAATTGAAAAAAATCTGTATATTTGAAGAAAATTCTAAAAAGATAAAACAAATCCCGAATACGAATTCCAAATACGAATTGAACAAATCAACCAAATTTATTGAAACTAAATAACTAAATTAACAAATCTAATCGAAATTAAACAAAACAAATTTTTTCATCATGCACGTGACTATACTGCAGCATACTGGGTTCTAGGGAGGCACGTGTGCACACGTACTCCTGACCTGGGTTGTGTATGTCCATAGACACACTCAGTACCTACCTGTAAGCCACACCCACACTCCCTCCTCACAGCCTCCTGCTGCCCTCAGTGTCTTGCATGAAAGGAGGGGAATGGTGCTGGAGCCAATGCAGCACTAGAGCAGTGACTTAGAGGCAGGTAAGTGTTTCGGGATGGGGGGCAGGACAAGTAGCGAGACATTTTTTACCTTAAAGTGGTTGTAAAGGCTCAAGGTTTTTTACCTTCATGCATTCTATGCATGAAGGTAAAAAACCTTCTCTGTGCAGCCCCCCCAGCCCCAATACTTACCTGAGCCCAATCTTCCTCCAGCGATGTGCCTCAGCTCCTCGGGGACTCCCAATTGGCTGAGACAGCAGCGAGAGCTATTGACTCCTGCTGCTGTCAATCACAGCCAGTGAGCCAATGAGGAGAGGGAGGGCGGGCCTGAGCCACGGCTCTGTGTGTGTGTCACAAACTACGGTAAACGAGAGTGAACCACAACTGCGGTAAGGAAAGATTTCAATGAACTTCAGTATGCCAAGTGATTATCAGTACTGGTCCCCAGGCGTCACTCTAATCAGAGAATAAGAGTTTGGGGGTTCTCTACATCATATCACTCACATACAGGAATGCATTGAGCTACTAAGGGAGCAGGTATAACACAGCTTCTATCCTTAGCCAAAAAAAGGTATAACGAACATGTTTAGTATTTTAGGGCAGAAGCCCGTATACAAGTAACAACGAATGTCAAGCACGTAGCAAATTAATGTATGAGATTAACAATTTACTTAAGAGAGGTACCTTTAGCTTAATTGATCTGAAAGTATATGTCGCTTGAGATATTCCACAGCGGTCACCTGAAGGCACACTTATGCCGCGTACACACGATCAGTTCGTCTGATGAAAACGGTCTGACTGTTTTCATCAGACGAACCGATCGTGTGTGGGCCCCATTGTTTTTTTTCCCATCGGTGAAAAAACGTAGAAACCTGTTTTAAAATTATCTGATGGTTAAAAAACCGATAGAAAAAAACGATCGTCTGTGGGGAAATCCATCGGTTAAAAATCAACGCATGCTCCGAAACAAGTCGACGCATGCTCGGAAGCATTGAACGTAATTTTTCTCAGCACGTCGTTGTGTTTTATGTCTACGCGTTCTGACACAATTGTTTTTTTAACTGATGGTGTGTAGGCAAGACTGATGAAAGTCAGCTTCATCGGATAATAAGCCAGATTCAAATACAGTACTTTGTAAAGGCTATACGTGAAGCAGATAATTCTAGAGCAGTATTTGTAACTTAGTGATGGTACTTATCCGTTTGCAGAAAATAAGTGTTGTCCAGTAAGCAAAGTATCATAGTAGCAATGGAATTCTGTAGTGCAGGGTCTCCTGGAGAAACATATCCATTGCTGGGTGTCCCCAGCAATGGCAGCATGGATCCAGGTAGGGGATTAGCTTGATTGTGGCAGGGATTCAGCGTGGGATGCTTTCCAGCCCAGGGACACCCAGCACCAGTAGTTTTGTAGCGTGGTCCAGCTACGGCTGACAATAATAGAATGCTGTTTGAATGTGAGCTGGATGCATTTATTGGCAGCAGACAGGTGCAAGGGGAAACAGCGGTGATCATACGGCGCACTTCCGCGTTCCAGGCTGGAACGCACGCGGCGCCAGGCGATGACGTCATTGCGCGGTCGCCGCATGCGTTTCAGCGTGGAACACAATACGGTGACAGAAGCACCGATTACAGTGTGAATGGTCTGTGAAAAGCCTGCTTGGGTGCCCCCATTGTAAGCTTCTTGCGCTGGGGGCACTCTGCAGGAGAGAGGGGAGAGGAGGATCGTGGCGGCTCTGTCCAAATCAAATACACAGAGCAGGTGAGTATAACATGTTTGTTATTTTATTTTTTTTAAGAAAGTCTTTAGTATCACTTTAATGCAGAGAATGCATTAGGGTAAAAATAATTTAGATTTTAAAACCACTTTGAGGTATTATGGTTAGGGATGGAAACGGGAGAGGGGGGGTTGGGGGGGGTTGGGGGGGGTGAAACGAGTAAATGCTAGGACATTGTCAGATCAACAGAGAACATAAATGGGATAGGAGGTGAGCCCAGGGATTAGGGATGAGCCGAACACCCCCCTGTTCGGTTCGCACCAGAACTTGCGAACTTTAGAACCCCATTAAAGTCTATGGGACTCGAACGTTTGAAATCTAAAGTGCTAAATTTAAAGGCTAATATGCAAGTTATTGTCCTAAAAAGTGTTTGGGGACCTGGGTCCTGTCCCAGGGGACATGTATCAATGCAAAAAAAAGTTTTAAAAACGTCTGTTTTTTCGGGAGCAATGAATTTAATAATGCTAAAAGTGAAACAATAAAAGTGAAATATTACTTTAAATTTCATACCTAGGGGGGGTGTAAAGTTAGCATGTGAAATATCGCATGCTTCCTGTACATAGAACTGTCCCTGCACAAAGTGTCATTTCTGAAAGGAAAAAAAGGCATTTAAAACCGGACTTGCGGCTATAATGAATTGTAGCCGCCTGCAATTCAGAGAGAATTCATTCATAAAAAAAAAAAAAGCGTGGGGGTCCCCCCAAATTCAATTACCAGGCCCTTCAGGTCTGATATGAATATTAAGGGGAGCCCCGCCGTCAATTAAAAAAAAAATGGCGTGGAGTTACCCCAAAAATCAACACCAGACCCCTTATCCGAGCACGTTAACCTGGCCGGCTGCAGAAAAGAGGGGGGGACAGAGTGCGGCCCCCCCTCTCCTGAACCGTACCAGGCCACATGCCCTCAACATGGGGAGGATGTCCCCATGTTGATGGAGACAAGGGCCTCATCCCCACAACCCTTGCCCGGTGGTTATGGGGGTCTGCGGGTGGGGGGCTTATCAGAATCTTTAGGACCCCTTTAACAAAGGGGACCCCCAGATCCTGCCCCCCCTATGTAAATTGGTAATGGGGTACATTGTACCCCTACCATTTCACGAAGGAAGTGTAAATAATTGTAAAAAACACACACACACACCGTAGAAAAAAGTCCTTTATTAATAAAAAAAAAAAGAGAAAAAATTCAGCGATGGTAATCTACTCGGTCCACGCTCCCTGCTCCTCTCTGGTCCAGCGATGAGAAGATCGTCCGGGATCCAGAGCGCAGCATCACCCTCCTCCTCTCTCCGCCGGACACAGCCCAGCGAATGACGCGCCTGGAGCTTTGACATTTCTTATATTTGTGAGGCGGGGCCACCGTCACGTGACCCCGTCCCCCTCTGACGCAAGGGGGAAGCCTGGACTTCCCCAGTGACGTAGCAGAGGGTGCGTCAGAGGGGGACAGGGTCATGTGACGGTGGCCCCGCCTCACAAATATAAGAAATGTCAAAGCTCCAGCCGCTCATTCACTGGGCGGTGTCCAGCGGAGAGAGAAGGCCGGCGCTGGTGCTCTGGATACAGACAACGTTGGAGCAGGGAGTCGGGACCGAGTAGATTACCACCGCTGTATTTTTTTCCTTTTTTTTTATTAATAAAGGACTTTTTCTACGGTGTGTGTGTGTGTTTTTTACAATTACTTACACTTCCTTCGTGAAATGGTAGGGGTACAATGTACCCCATTACCAATTCACATGGAGGGGCAGGATCTGGGGGTCCCCTTTGTTAAAGGAGTCTTCCAGATTCTGATAAGCCCCCCGCCCGCATACCCCCACAACCACCGGGCAAGGGTTGTGGGGATGAGGCCCTTGTCCCCATCAACATGGGGACATCCTCCCCATGTTAAAGGCATGTGGCCTGGTACGGTTCAGGAGAGGGGGGGGGCGCACTCTGTCCCCCCCTCTTTTCTGCGGCCGGCCAGGTTAACGTGCTCGGATAAGGGGTCTGGTGTGGATTTTTGGGGGAACTCCACGCCATTTTTTTAAAAATAAATTGGGGTGGAGTTCCCCTTAAAATCCACACCAGACCTGAAGGGTCTGGAATGGATATTTGGGGGAACCCCACATCATTTTTTTTTAAATTGACGGCGGGGTTCCCCTTAATTTAGAGTCTATTGTTGCTGGGGGGAATCAATTGTTGTTGGCTGCTGGAGGGTCTATTAATGCTGGCTATTGCGAGTCTATTGTTGCTGAAGGAGTTCATTCTTGTCAGCTACAGGGGATCTATTTTAATGCCTTTCTTGTTATCATTAACACATTAAATTAAAATTACTTAGCACCACAAAATGATACTTTATTCTGTTATCTATAAAAAGGGGTATTACTGGGAGACGGTTAGGGGGGGGGAACAAAGAAACTGTGCTCTGAGATGGATAGGAGGCAAAGACAAGAGGTGGCTCGGAAGTGAGTTCCTGTACCTATTCGCTGAGAAAAAAAGCCCTGGTCAGCACTAATAGGATGTACCAATGGCCACTGATTGGCAGCACTGATGGGCACTGATAGGTGACACTGATGAGGAGGCACTGATGGGCAGCACTGATGGAACTGCACCGATAATCAGGACAATACCGGCTTGTGTTGACATCCACGATCAGCTGTCATCGGACACATCTGATTATGTGGTAAAAGGGTGCTGTGATTGGCCCTTTACTCGATCACAGAGCATGCCTCCTGAGCACTGCTGGGGTCGCACAGAAAGCCAGATCATGGGAGGACATCAATAGACCCCCTCCCGGCAAAGGAAGCCCACTCTGTAACCGCCATTTGGTTAATATAGTGCTATACTCATTAACACATTATTAAATGTATTTTTTATTGCAAGCAGTAAATACCTAATTTTAAGTTGTTATGAGTCTCTTATAGAGGTCAATCAATCATGCTGGAGTGATTGGAGAAGAGAGTAGAGTGACAGAGTATCTCATCAGTCTGCTGCTTCTCCTTTCACTGTCCTGTCACAGGCAAGACTTGTAATGCCTCGTACACACAGTCAGACTTTCCGAGAAAAAAGGTCGGAAGTCCAACAGACCTTAGATAGAGAACCTGTTCTCTATCTTTCCATCGGACTTCTGACGGACTCACGGCAGACTTTTGCATGGTCATTCTACGGCGGCAGGTCGGCTCTCCTGCGCGAGAGCCCGTCATACTATGTCGGCTCTCTCGCAGGCTACCAGGGGTGCGCGCGCGCCCCCCGCTCGCCCCCGACTCCCGTGCATGTGCCCGGCGGGCGCGATCACCGCCGGGCACATGCGATCGCTTGTTACAGAGCGGGGACCGGGAGCTGTGAGTGTAAACACACAGCTCCCAGTCCTGTCAGGGGGGGGAAATGCTGATCTTCTGTTCATACAATGTATGAACAGAAGATCAGTGATTTCCCCTAGTGAGGCCACCCCCCCCCCCCCACAGTAAGAACACACCCAGGGACATACTTAACCCCTTCCCCGCCCCCTAGTGTTAACCCCTTCACTGGTCCCAAAAATGTGTCAAAAGTGTCCAAAGTGTCCGCCATAATGTCGCAGTACCGAAAAAAAAACGCTGATCGCCGCCATTACTAGTAAAAAAATAAATAATAAAAATGCCATAAAAATACCCCTTATTTTGTATTTTGTATAACTTTTGCGCAAACCAATCAATAAATGCTTGTTGCGATTTTTTTTAAAGAAAAATATGTAGAAGAATACGTATCGGCCTAAACTGAGGAAAAAAAATAGTTTTTATATATTTTTGGGGGATATTTATTACAGCAAACAGTAAAAAAATATTCATTTTTTTCAAAATTGTCGCTCTATTTTTGTTTATAGTGCAAAAACTAAAAACCGCAGAGGTGATCAAATACCACCAAAAGAAAGCTCTATTTGTGAGAAAAAAAGGATGCCAATTTTATTTGGGAGCCACGTCGCACGACCGCGCAATTGTCAGTTAAAGCGACGCAGTGCCGAATCGCAAAAAGTACTCTGGTCTTTGACCAGCAATATGGTCCGGGGGTTAAGTGGTTAATAAGGAAATATGTAATATGCAACATCAAGCTGTCAGCCTGGAGTTCGGCTTTAGCACGAGTGACAGTCCGCATCATACGCGTCATTTTTGATTTTGCTTGTGGTTCTACTTTAATTTGTAAACACACATTCCTGTCTGAAAATGTTGTAATTCCCGCGGAGATTAATTATCGCACTTTATAAAGATGGATCTCACCTTCCATGACCTTGGATAAAATACCGTATGCATGGCACACGGTTTGAACGCTATTAGTGAAATAAATTCCCAGCACTCGCGGCTTTTTTTTCTGACTTTATTAGCAACGCAGAGAATAAATAATTTTTGTGTCTCACGTTAAAATACTTGGCGTCCCTCCATGACTTTGGCTGACCGACGAGCATATAAAGAATCTCCAGATACCTTTAATGCGATGACCATCATTTTTCTTCCCCTCAAATATATTAGATTAAAAGTAAACTTGTAACAATATTTTTTTTATAGTGCTGTTCTTTTGAGTTTTAAAGAGATGAAACGTTCGCAATGAGCCAAGACTAAAAAAAACTGAACGTAATTACAGTAAATACATTTTGTTGACATAGGACACACATTCCTTGCAAATTTACTTGCATTATGGAGTTTGTACATTTTGGACGACGCATGAAATGAATTATATTAAAGCAAAACTTAACTCTTCTATCCTTTTTAGCCAAGGAAGCTGCCATTAAAAGGAGTCTGGTATGGACTGGGGGGGACCCCATGTAGTTTTTTTCTTTCTTTTTTTTTAGCCAGGTGTCGGCAATTTCAATCACGAGTCAATTTAAATATTATTAGACTCGTTTTTTTGGGGGAAATGAAAATTTTGCTGCAGCATGTTCTATACATGCTACAGATGCGCCACTTCATAGGCAGACTAAGGGGACCCCCAGGCAATATATTTATTTTTATTGCTTCATTTTAAAGCAGAGTTCCGCCAAAAAAAAAAAAAAATTAAAATTCAGCAGCTACAAATACTGCAGCTGCTGACTTTTAATATATGGACACTAACCTGTCCTAAGCGCGCGCAATGTCGGGTCCCGAAGCTGATTTGTCCCTCGGCTCTCGGGTGGAAGTGCCGCCATCTTCGGTAAGCATTGCGGCTTTACTTCCTGGTTCCCTACTGGACATGCGCAAGTCACGCTGCGCGATCCCACTGGTCTCTGCTGTCTTCTGGGACATGTGTGTCTCCCAGAAGACAGCAGGGGGGGAGTAGGCACCGTACGTAGTGTAGGTCACCGCGATCACCGCAGTGATCTATTTTCGGAAGTGGGAGAAAATACCTGGATTACACAGGTATCTGCTCCCTCTTCCCCCCTGAAAGGTGAAAATGTGACACCAGAGGGGGGGATTCCAAAAAGCGGAAGATCCATTTTTGGGTGGAACTCTGCTTTAAGCATCATTAAAATTACCCCAGGGCAGTACCTAGACCCCCATACCCTTTTTATGGCCAATTACTTGCATGTAAGCCTCCAAAATGTGGACTTCTGATGTTCAAATCATATAGACTTTAATGGAGTTCACAGTTCAGGGGCCATCATTTTTCCCTGTTCGGGAGTTCTGCTGCGAACCGAACAGACGGGTGTTTGGCACATCTCAACTTGTAAAACAAGCCTTTTAGTTTAAGATAGAAATGAGATGCAAAAATGTGTTTATAGATATAAATACATTATAAATACCTGTTTTCCCCTTTTTTGATCAGAGTGATCACATAATATCTGTTCTGTGTTGCATAAGGAGCTCAAAGAGCTAGGGCAGGAGAAACAGCAGTACACTGGTGATCCCAGTAAATGGCTGTGCTGGGGTTATCATGGGTCCGGGTTTCAGTCCGCTTGAAACCTGGACACATTATTCACAGGAATGTGGTTCGAAACAGGACCTGACTGATCCGCCTGCCCGGATCTCGGCACTTCCACCCACATAGCGGGGCTGCTACACTGCGGCGAGGTGGGAAAAGCAGAGAGATGAGATCATCTCTCACCGCCCACCCCGCATTACCATTGTCATTTATACAGCCATCAGTGCTATAAAAATGCACTGATTACTGTATAAATGTGACTGGCAGGGAAGGGGTTAACCACCAGGGGGCAATCAAGGGGTTAAGCGTGTCCTAGGGAGTGATTCTAACTGTGTGGGGGCGAGGCTTACTGTGACACAACATAGGCATCCCCCCGTTCTGCAGCTCCGTGACACGATCGCGGGACACCAAGGGACATCGAGCCCACGGGTCCCGTGGGTACGGTCACGGAGCTAGCGGCAGGGGCGCGCGCCCGCGGGGCAAAATTTAAAGTAAAGTAAATATACATTACTTTGCGCAGACATGCCATTCTGCCAACGTAAAAGTACAGGACGCGGTCGGCAAGTGGTTAAATTCGGTACCATTTTAATTTGGAAATTCGGATAGGTCCGAATTTCCGAAAAAAAGAAAATTTGTCTGAATTTTAATTTGGAAAGAAACAAACCGCACGTGACTATTCACAACTTCCTATGAATAAATGAGTTGGCTGTGTGGGTGGTACCACGCACAACTGCGCTAATTTCCAATTTAACAGGATGTTGGGAGATTAAGAATCCTGCGTTCCTGTAAAAAGGCAGCAAGGGTCAAATGACGGAGTGAGAAAGACCTTTTTGTTCTGGGCTGACGTAGGGGGCGCATTACTGGGGACCCGGTGTGTGTGCCCGGTGGCCGCTTTGGCCACTATGCACCCGCGATTGCCCAGTAACTGAGCAGGACCGTGGATCTGTGTGTGTAAACACACAGATCCACGTCCTGTCAGGGATAGGAGACCGATGGTGTGTCCCTTGTACATAGGGACAACCATTGGTCTCCTCCCCCAGTCACTCCCCCCACAGTAAGAATCACTCCCTAAGGAACACATTAACCCCTTGATCACCCCCTAGTGTTAACTCCTTCCATGCCAGTCATATTTATACAGTAATCAATGCATTTTTATAGCAGGGATTGCTGTATAAATGTGAATGGTCCCAAAAATGTGTCAAAAGTGTCCGATGTGTCCGCCGCAATATCGCAGTCACGATAAAAATCGCTGATCGCCGCCATTACTAGTAAAAAAATAATAATAATAAAAATGCTATAAATCTATCCCCTATTTTGTAGCGGCTATAACTTTTGTGCAAACCAATCAATATACGCTTACTGCGGGGTTTTTTTACCAAAAATATGTAGAAGAATACGTATCGGCCTAAACTGAGGAAACATTTATTTATTTATTTATTTTTTTAATGATATTTATTATAGCAAAAAGTAAAAACATTGGGGCAGATCCACGTACAACGGCGCATTATTGCGCCGGGTGTAGCGTATCTAAGATACACTATGCCGCCGTAACTTACTTTTTTTTTCAAATCCACAAAGAAATTGAGCCGTAGGTTACGGTGGCATAGTGTATCTTTCGCGGCGTAATGGCGCGGCATTCATATCTCTGTGATAGGGGCGTGTTTTATGTAAATACGTTGTGACCCGAAGTAAACAATGTTTTTTTTAACTGCGCATGCACCGTCCGTGGGGGTATCCCAGTGCGTATGCTCGAAATTAACCCGGAACAAGCCAATGCTTCCGACGGTGACGTCATTCTACGCAAATCCCTATTCGCGAACGACTTACGCAAACAACGTAAAAATTTCAAATTTCTACAGGGGAACGACGGCCATACTTAACATTGATTACGCCTCATAACAGTAGCTTTAACTATACGCCGGAAAAAGCCAAACGCAAACAACGTAAAAAAATGCGCCGACCGGACGTACGTTCGTGGATCGCCGTAACTAGCTAATTTGCATACTCGACGCGGAATTCGACGGAAACGCCACCTAGCGGCCGCCGAAAAATTGCTTCTTAGATCCGACGGCGTAGTAAGACGTACGCCTGTCGGATCGACCCGAGATGCCGTTGTATCTTGTTTTGAAGATACAAAACAAAGATACGACGCGGGAAATTTAAAATTACGCCGGCGTATCAATAGATACGCCGGTGTAATTCTTTTGTGGATCTGCCTCATTGTGTTCTTTTCAAACTTGTCCCTCTTCTTTTGTTTATAGCGCAATAAATAAAAACCGCAGAGGTGATCAAATACCATCAATAGAAAGCTCTATTTGTGGGAAAAAAATTATAAAAAATGTAATTTGGGTACAGTGTTGCATGACTGCGCAATTGTCATTCAAAGTGTGACAGCGGGGCAGGAAGGGGGGTTAAAGCCCTGCAGAAAAGAAGCGCCTGTGCATAGACACACAAGCCATTGCTTTAATTGAATACAAACATTTGGATTGACTGTAAGCATACATTTGCTACATTGCTGCAATTCATTGCAAACATTTGGATTGACTGTTGAGCATTAAAATTATTCTCCTGATATCAATAAATAAAACCTAAGTGTTATGAGGTTATCTTTTAATGCGACCACTTTTGATGCAAACGCACGATTATATTTAACGTGGTGAATAATTCAGGAGAGTCTTGATTTGTGCAGTCCTGTAATTCTACACAACAGGGAATAACTGGCAATTTTGTAAATTAATTATTGAATAAAGTCAATGAGAAATATTCTTTTCACATATGTAAAATATTAGCAGTCGCAGGAAAGTAGGACATCTCAATTTCTGTAAATATGCTGAAATGTTGATTTTCGGCATTGGAGGAATAATGAGGAAAAGATGACAGTTAGTTGACTTTCTACCTAGAAACTTTGACAGTTGGTATGACCTTGTCCTGTGACCCCCGAGTGACAGTTTACCATTGTTCCAGGACTCTAAAGGTTGTCATACACATACAAAAATAATATTTTGTCCAAAATCAAATTTGATGATTATTAGACACAATGAGGTTTCATATGGCTCCATATAGATTGTCAAGAGGATCAGTTTAATAACACAAAGATGGCCAAACATTACATAGGGAGGAAATGAGAACAGATCAGTGAGGATTTGGCTGCCCAATGATCAGACCAATTTTCGCGATTCGGCACTGCGTCGATTTTACTGACAATTGTGCATTCGTGCGACGTTGCACCCAAACAAAATTGACGTCCTTTTTTCCACCCACAAATAGAGCTTTCTTTTGCTGGTATTTGATCACCTCTGCGGTTTATATTTTTTGCACTATAAACAAAAAAACTATTTTGAAAAAAAAAAGCAATATGTTTTACTTTTTGCTACAATAAATATCCCCCAAAAATATATCATATTTCTCTGCGTATACCGCGCACTTTTTTCACCTTAAAATAAGGGGAAAATTGTGGGTGCGCGATATACGCCGATACCCGCTTCCCGCGCTCAGTTTGAACGCCTCCGCCGACATATACCGAGCGCAGTACACTCGGGTACATTCGGCCAGGCTCAGCTTCGCTCGTGGTCACGCTCTGTGACGTTTATGCGTGTGAAGCCGAGCGTGGCCGAGCGTGCCCGAGTGTACTGCGCTCGGTATATGTCGGTGGAGGCGTTCAAGCTGAGTGCTGGAAGCGGGGATTCGACTCGGAGACAGCGCGGGAGAAGCCGGAAGGACACCACCGAAGCCGCAGATGGACGCCGGACCGGACAAGGCCGCCGATGGACGCCGGGCAAGACACCAAAACTGTAAGTAATAAAAATGTTTTTTTAACAGGAATTTCGGGTCTACATTAGGGGTGCGCGCTATACGCCGGAGCACGCAATACCCCGATAAATACGGTATATATTTTTTTCCCTCAGTTTAGGCCGATATGTTTTCTTCTACATATTATTGGTACAAAAAAATCGCAATAAGCGTTTATTGATTGGTTTGCAAAAAAGTTATAGCATCTACAAAATAGTCGATAGATTTATGGCATTTTTATTAATATTTTTTTTTGTACTAGTAATGGCAGCGATCTGCAATTTTCATCATGACTGCGACATTATGGCGGACACAAAGGACACTTTTGACGCTATTTTGGGACAACTGTCATTTATACAGCGAAAAGTGCTATAAAAATGCACTGATTACTCTGTAAATGTGTCAGGAAAGGTTCCACTCGCTGGTGATACCATCTGATGTTTGGCGTGCAGTACTGATGTCCACCAGCAGGTGTCGCCTGGCAGTTTGGAACTGTCAGGAGAGCCTTTCCCTGCTGGTATTATGGGATCTTTGGGCGGCAGTACTGGCGTCCACCAGCGGGTGGATCCTGGCAGAATGGAGCAGATATCTCCTCCTGCAATTAGGATTCACCTGAACCTGATAGCAGGTAATGGTATAAAAACCTGGCAAGTTAAATATACTTTGCCTTGGCTTCGTCTTGTGCCCTGATTTAAACGTTGATCCTGAACCTGTTATCTGATCCTGATTCCAAACCTATTTGTACCTGATCCCGTCCACCCTCTCCCTGTCCATTGCTCCTTGTCCCCCATTTGCTGATCTCCCGTTATGACCATGGCTTAGCTAGACTACGATTCCGGTGTTCCCTTTTGGCTATATTTATTTGTCTGATTATTGCTACTTTGGGGTCTTGTCTAATATTGGTTTGTTGTGCACTGTGTATTGTTGGAGGTGGTTGTGTTACATATTATTCACATTTTATCAATAAATTATTACTTTCTTCACCTATATACGTCTGGTTTACTTGTGCAGTCCACACAGTCCTGATCACATCTGATTCATGACAAAATGACACTGGCAGGGAAGGGGTTAACCACTAGGGGGCGAGGAAGGGGTTAAGTGTGTCCTAGGGAGTGATTCTAAGTGTGTGGGGGCTTGACTTTGAGTGACACGATGATCCCGATGACAGGGAGCAGTAAAATGTGGAAAGAAAATGAAAAAGCATTTTTTTTTTACACAAAGTGGCCAATTTATTAGGTATTTCTAACACACAGCATGTACATAGCAAAAATTACACCCCAAAATACATTCTGCTACTCCTCCTGAGTATGGCAATACCACATGTGTGAGACTTTTTCATAGCCTGGCCACATACAGAGGCCCAACATGCAGGAAGTACCATCAGGATGACCACTGATGTGGAATGTATGAGGTATGGATGAGCACGGATGAAGCATTGATGAGGCATGGATGTGGCATGGATGAGGTATGGATGTGGCATGGATGAGGTATGGATGAGCACTGATGTGGCATGGATGAGGCATGGATGAGACATGGATGAGGCATGGATGTGCACAGTAAAGGCATGGATGAGGCAGGGATGGGCATGGATGAGCATGTATGAGGCACGGATGAAGCATTTATGGGCATGTATTAGGCATGGAAGGGCATGTATGAGGCACAGATGGGCACATATGAGGCACAGATGGGCATGTATGAAGCATGAATAGGCATGTATGAGGCATGAATGGGCACGTATGAGGCATGGATCGGCATGGATGGGCATGTAAAAGGCACGAATGGGCATGGATGAGTCATGGATGGGCACTTATGAAGTACGAATAGGCATGTATGAGGCATGAATGGGCACATATGAGGCATGGATGGGGCACAGATGGGCATGTAAGAGGCACAGATGGGCATGTATGAGGCATGAATGGGCATATATGAGGCACGGATGATATATGAATGACACGGATCACCATCTCACTCCTCTCCTCCTCACATGCTGTACCGATCGCGTGTGAGGAGAGGGATAGCTGAACCGGACATGCACCGGTTTGTTGACAAGTGATCGCTCACGTGGTAAAGAACCGCTGTCATCAGTACTTTACCCCGATCTTGATGCGCTGGGTCTGGAGGACCCGGTGATCTGGAGGACCGGGTGATCACGGACGCTTCCGAGTGCACGCCCCCAGGGCCCTGATTGGAAAGCCGTACCAGATTTTGCACTCTCCCAAAAAAGGTTTAAATGTAATTGTTCAAGCACCCCAAATGTTTTGAGACCCCTTAATATCAGTAATGCATGTTCAAGGACCTCACATGTCAGGGTATCAGTGCTCTGGGACCTCCTAGGACTCTGATGTGTCGATATGCTTATGTTGAGTGTCTCTTTCAATACATTTTTTATATATATATAAGAATAGGAGGTTCTGGGTATAAACATCAGTATACATCTGTAAACTGTTCAGCAACCCAGCGGGACAATATTAATCTTTCTGAAAACATTGATTACTTTTGTCCTCTTTAGTTTTGGCAGCTATTCTGCATTTCATTTCCTCCCTCATTTACAAATGAAACAACAATTGACCTTCTAAGTGAGAGCAAATTGCCAATAGAATGATCAATAGTGCGCTTTACTCTCTTCAATTGGTTTAAATTAAAGTTACTCCTGGGGACGCCTGCTCTACTGAGCAGAACATTTCATCTGTAAAGATATGAATCTATATAGAATAAACATCTAGAAAACCTTTGATTTCTTTATCACGAAAACTAAAGATATCTAAATAGAATCTATAGTATTCGGAAATTGTTAGGTGTATTTGGTATACGACATTAAAACTTGTCACCAAATGGAAATGTTTAACCCTTTTGTTGCACACATGTAATAATGCACATTTTGGGCCTGATGATTACTGAGAAGCTCAAAACATATGGGCCGGATTCACAGAAACCTTACGCCGACGTATCTGTTGATACGCCGCGTATCAACAGATTGCTAGGGATGGGCTTCCTCGTGGTGGCAGCCAGTCCCAGGCCTTCCTTCCACGCTTGGTGTTCTGACTAGCCAGGCCCCCCTACAGTTAGAAACACATATGAGGTCGCACTTAACCCCTTCAGCACCCCCTAGTGGTTAACTCCTAAACTGCAATTTTCATTTTCACAGTAACCAGTGCATTTTTATAGCACTTTTTGCTGTGAAAATGACAATGGTCCCAAAAATGTGTCAAAATTGTCCGATGTGTCCGCCAAAATGTTGATCGCCGCCATTAGTAGTAAAAAAAAAAATTATTAATAAAAATGCCATAAAACTATCCCCTATTTTGTAAACGCTATAAGTTTTGAGCAAACCAATCGATAAACTCTTATTGTGATTTTTTTTTACCAAAAATAGTTAGAAGAATACGTATCGGCCTAAACTGAGGAAAAAATATGTTTTTTTATATATTTTTTGGGGGTATTTATTATAGCAAAAAGTAAAACATATTGAATTTTTTTCAAAATTGTCGCTCTATTTTTGTTTATAGCCCAAAAAATAAAAACCACAGAGGTGATCAAATACCACCAAAAGAAAAATCTATTTGTGGGGAAAAAAGGACGTCAATTTTGTTTGGGAGCCACGTCGCACGACCGCGCAATTGTCAGTTAAAGCGACGCAGTGTTGAATCGCAAAAAGGGGCAAGGTCCTTAACCTGCAGAATGGTCCGGGTCTTAAGTGGTTAAAGAAACAGAGCAATAATAAATCACATAGTGTAACACAACCATGGTCTCCACCAAAATGAACACCACTCCTCCTGTGTTGGGGACACTTTCTCTTCTCTGCACAGTCAACCAATAGCAGAGAGGGAGTAGCAAACTGCAGAAGGGAAGAACGTTCTGCAGGGCAATCCAAAGGAGCCATGGGTCAGACTCTAATTGTGTTCCATCAATAGTTTATTTTCAGGATTAGCCAATTACAGACAAAATTGAATGGGTGGACTGTGGGGAACCAGCAACACCTGGGTGAAAAACAAAACCGTTTAGCAGATTTTTGCCATTTTTGTGCATCCCAAGGATTTTATTTTCAATTTTAACTGCAGTATACGTTGATTTTGTTTTGCTGCAAGGATATATTAGTTATATTGAATCATTCCTGACAGATCATTTTTCAAGAATCCATTTCTAAAAGACAACTAATCAGTGCTCTATCCAGTAATAAACAATTTCCTGGTGCTGATTAAACTGTGAAGCATTTTCTTCCATGACTCCTAGGGGGAAAACTCCAGTGTAGTCGAACATGCCTAATTTTTCTCTGAGTTGTCATCTTACAGCTCATGATATTTTATTAATGCAGTGCAGAGGCGCTTTAGTGATCAGCCACCAAGATACATCAGGAAGTTGTTTTCCTAAATGACCGAGTGTCCTGGGAGCCATATTCTTTTTCTATGCCAGGTTTTGTACTACAAAATGAGAGCCGAACAAAGTGATTAAAGCAGTATTACGCTTTAAAGCAGACCTGTAGACCATAGGCGTTGCTAAGGGGGTGCGGGGGGTGCGGTCCGCACCGGGCGACACCCGCTAGAGGGGTGACACCATCCATTTTTTTTAAATGTTTTAATTTTTTTTACTTTTTAGCTGACATGCCCAGCCTGCCCTGTACCACCCCAGCCTGCTCTGTGCCACCCCAGCCTGCCCTGTACCACCCCAGCCTGCCCTGTATCACCCAGCCTGCCCTGTACCACCCCAGCCTGCCCTGTACCACCCCAATCAGCCCTATACCACCCCAGCCTGCCCTGTACCCCCCAAACAGCCCTGCACCACCCCAGCCTGCCCTGTACCACCCCAGCCTGCCCTGTACCACCTAGCCTGCCCTGTGCCACCACAGCCTGCCCTGTACCACCCCAGCCTGCCCTGTACCACACCAAACTTTCCCATGCCACCCAACGTGCCCTGTACCACCCCAATCTGCCCTATGCCACCATAACTTGCCCTATACCACCCCAACCTGCCCAATGCCACCCTAACTTGCCCTGTACCACCCCAACCTTTCCCATGCCATCCCAACTTGCCCTATGCCACCCTAACTTGTACTATACCACCCCAAACTACCCTATATCAACCCAACATACCCTATACCACCTTAACCTGTCCTATACCACCCCACTACACCAACCTGCCACTATACCACTCTATACTACCCTAACCTGCCACTATACTGCCCTATACTATCATTTACAGGGGCTGGTTTGGGGTGCGCCCCGTGCCCTTGTGCTGCCTGCTTGGGGGACACCTTGTTTTACCGCAACGGGTGACACCAACCCTAGTGACGCCACTGCTGTAGACCAATAGCTAAGCACATTCTTGAAATACATACTTCGGCCCAGATTCACAGAGAGCAAGGCGCACATTACGCCGCCGTAGAGCAAACACCGTACGCTACGCCAACGTAGCTCAGAGAGGCAAGCATTGCATTCAGCAAGCCAGTGCTTCCAATGCTGCGCCAGCGTGGCGTGGGTTTCGAAGGCGCACGCCGGCGTAGGTGGAAGTGGGCGTGAACCCATGAAAATGATGGGCCGAGCACCAGACAGGTACGTATCACAAACTGCACATGCGCCGTGACGTGGACGCATGCACAGCACCCCCCTGCGCCTGCTCACAACCACGCCGGCACAACTGCCTAAGCTCCGCCGGATCACTGCGTACGCCGTGAACATAACGTACGCCCAGCCAGACACACGTCCAACGCACAATACGCCGGCTTGTGTTCCCTGGTGCAGACCTGAGCATGTCTGTTGCCGGGTTGCACCTCCTTTATGGGGAATAACTTTACGCCGGATGTACAACTTACGCGCATTTCTCGCGTAGCATGCGCCGGGCACACGCACGTTCGTGAATCGGCGTATTTCCCTCATTTGCATGTTTGAAAGGCTTATCAATGGGAGCAGCACCATGCGCCCAGCCCATATGTACGCCCACCCTACGCCGGCGTGTGCAAGCTACGTCGGCGGGGTGTAGCCTGTTTTTAGGCGCATGTTGGTTTGTGGGTCTGCCGCACACATACGCCGGCACACATTTGCACTTACGTCGGCGTAACGTGTTATACATTGGCGTAAGTGCTTTGTGAATCTGGGCCAGCAGGTATAGAATAGAAGCACCCCCTTTAAAATAATCACATTTTGTAGCTTGACACAGTTTTTGTTTTATCCAGCTGTATTTACTCAGCGCAACTTATAACATCCGAGTGAAAGATTTAACACCAACATGTCAGAAAAAAAAAAATAATTCAAAAATAGAATCACTGAGTTGGAAAAGTGATCACCCCCTTGTGTCAGTATTTTGTTGGAGCACCTTTTGCTTTAATTACATACTTTAGTTTAGTCTGTTGGGATGTGTCTCCACTAACTTTGCAATATTTGCCCACTCTTCTTTGCAGAACTGCTCAAGGTCAGTTCAATTTGATGGTGACCGTTTGTGTACTGCAGTCTTCAAGTCATTCCACAGATTTTCAATGGGGTTTAAGTCTGGGCTCTGAATAGGCCATGCAGAGACATTCACCATTTTCTCCTTCAACCACTGGGGTTTATTTACTAAAGCTGGAGAGCTATACCATCACCTGACTAATGAGAACCTTCACAGACATAGAGAAAGACTGGTTGTCAAGAAAAATGTGGTCAAACATTAGTTTTCTTTGGATTGGTAGCTTCCATGCTTCATTCTTCATTTATGACTGTCAATTACAGTTCTGACCCCATCCATAATTGATCAGCTCCCAATAAGGAAGGAGGGTTGCAGGCCACTCTAACGGGTAGGTGTTAACTAGCCACTGACAGATCGTTACAAAAAGTAAACACTTGATAGTTGCTATTCGCTTTCTAACTTTCCCTTCCTTTCAAATGCTGAAGCTATTTCAGTCACTTCATCGGAAGAAAACATTTGACACAATATGATGGACTTCTTTAATCCCACATAAGCAGATTGCCCTTGTGTCTCTACAGATTTCCAAGCTATATCTATAGATCTTATGAGATCATTACGTTGAATCTTGATATTATTATGACAGATGCTTCCTATATATCTCTCTTACTATTATCAGGCTAACGCAACCTTAAAATATTAATCATTCTCTAGTTATTGCTACAAACTTTAAGGAATGTCAGAACACCGACCCCAAGTAATGGCAATGGAATTATTACAGCTGGTGTTACAAATTTATGAAGACCTTTCTCAGGAAGAAAAATAAATTAGCTTGCATTTATTTTAAGGTGTTTGTCCATTAATTGGAGGAAAAGTAGGAGATGACCACAGGACAAGTGGATGTCAAGAACTTTCATGAGATGTAAATAGAGATAGGGCTTAGGGTACCCCAAGACCCAAAAGACCCCAAAGAGGAAGAAACGGGCAAGTGGACTATTCTGGTACAAAGTAAGTAGATAAATTCAAAAAGAAAAAATTGGATACATTTACCATTATATTAAAGTGGAGGTTCACCCGAAAAGTTAATTTTTGACATTAGATTCCTGCTCATTTTGTCAAGGTGAATCGGGCAGTTTTTTTAAAATCGAAGCAGTACTTACCGTTTTAGAGAGCGATCTTCTCCGCCGCTTCCGGGTATGGGCTGAGGGACTGGGCGTTCCTATTTGATTGACAGGCTTCCGACGGTCGCATACATCGCGTCACGATTTTCCGAAAGTAGCCGAACGTCGGTGCGCAGGCGCCGTATAGAGTCGCACCGACGTTCGGCTTCTTTCGGCTACTCGTGACGCGATGTATGCGACCGTCGGAAGCCTGTCAATCAAATAGGAACGCCCAGTCCCGAAGACCATACCCGGAAGCGGCGGAGAAGATCGCTCTCTAAAACGGTAAGTACTGCTTCCATTTTAAAAAAACTACCAGATTCCCCTTGACAAAATGAGCATCAATCTAAGGTTAAAAAAAAATATTTCGGGTGATATCCCGCTTTAACATAGTATCAAAAAAAATAAATAAATAAATAAAACATCACAAACAGAATAACACAGTACAAATATCGTGACAACCATACGTGTCACCGAAACGAAATACTACTGTTTTATTCTGATTGTGATGTTTGATGTTTTTTTTTAATAATTTTTTTATACTATGTTAATAAATGTATCCAATTGTTTGATGTATTCTTTTTGAATTTATCTACTTACATTGTACCGGAATAGTCCACTTGCCCGTTTCTTCCTCTTTGGGGTCTTTTGGGTCTTGGGGTACCCTAAGCCCTATCTCTATTTAAATAATTTTTGGATGATGGTACTATTATTAACTTTATGATGCATTTTTTATCTAAGAGGCTAACAATTATTTCATGAGATGTAGTTGGATTGTTGATGTGGATGGATAGCTTCTACAGGGTGGAAGGATTCAGAATGCTGGCTGTAAATACATACTACAAATCATACTACACATTGAAGTGGTTGTAAACCCAAATATATATAAAAAAAAAAACGCTGCAAGACAAAGGCATAATGAGCTAGTATGCATAGCATACTAGCTCATTATGTATTACTTACCTCAGATCAAAGCCCCTGCAGCGGTCCTCATCCCCCCCTTCGGCCGAGAATCACAAGGAGAAACACTGCCGAGAATCACAAGGAGAAAATAGTGAGCAGGTTCTCTATTTTTCTCGTCGATATTTTAGGCAGTTTCTTGACGAGAAACCTCAAAGCCTCGTACACACGCTCGGTATACTCTGCCAGCAGTTTTCTTGCTGGTTCTTGCCGAGAAAACCGAGCGCATGTACGAGGCTGAGGGTTTAATACTTTAAGGCCCCTTTCACACGATCGGACCGTTCAGGTCCGCCTGTCAGTTTTGACGGCGGACCTGAACGGCCGCTCCATGCAGTCCTATCGACCGTCGGATGTCAGCGGAGACATGTGCACTGACATCCGACCCGATCCGCCAAAATTAAGCGGATGGCGATACGTTCCCATCCGTCTATGGCGGATCGGATCGGGTGAGATCTGATGAAAACAGACATGCCGTCCGTTTTTATCAGATCTCTCCATAGGAGACAGCAGCGCTGCACAAACCCCTCCCCGCTCAGTGAGCAGAGAGGGGCTTGTCATCCGCTGGCTCATCGGAGATTTGCGGACAGATCTCCCGCTGAGCTGGCGGGAGCTGGCGGACTCCGTAGCGATGGAGTCCACCTAGTGTAAAAGGAGCCTACAAGGGGTTGTAAAGTCAAACGTTTTTTTTATCTTAATGCATTCTATGCATTAAGATAAAAAGCCTTCTGTGTAGATCAGCCACCCTCATACTTACCTGAGGTCCTTCTAGATCCAGCGATGTTGCAGGAGTGTCTCGGCCATCCAGGACTTCCTTCCTCATTGGCTGAGACACCAGCACTGCGCCATTAGATCATGCTGTTGTCAATCAAAGTCAGTCAGCCAATGAGGAAAGAAAGGGGGCGGGGCCGGGCCGCGGCTCCATGTCTGAATGGACACACGGAGGTACTTACTCGGCTCGGGTGCCCCCATAGCAAGCGTCTTGCTGTGGGGGCACTCAACAAGAGGGAGGGACCAGGAGCATAGAAGAGGGACCCGAGAAGAGGAGGATCGGGTCTGCTCTGTGCAAAACCACTACACAGAGCAGGGAAGTATAACGTTTGTTATTTTAGACTTAAAAAAAATACTTTAAATCACTTTTAAGCCTACTCTTAAAATGAACCTCCAACTCCTAATCCAATGCTCCCCAATTCTAGCTGAAGTTACCTACAATTACTTTATTAATGCCCCAAGGTGACAGACATGCTTTAAAAAGTACCAGCGTAAAAATAGCGGCACTGAAAACTCGTTATCCCAGAGATGAGAGCTCTGGATTCTATGGAGTACGTGGACACTGATAATTATCATTCTAAGTGACTTGCCTGCAGTAAATTGATTAAGACATTGTTCTGCACGCTGACAGATCTGTCCGAAAAATTTACCTTTATCGAGCTTTGGAACATCCGGCACTCTTTCCTGGCCTCAGGACCTTTTTTATAAAAACATTTCTATTCATTTTTTGAACTGTTTGATAGAAATCTCATATAACTGTGTTTAGGAAAGTGTAACTTTGTATCTTCAGTGCATGTTTATTATTTTCACGTCCCCCCCATGTACAAAAGCCGGTAAACATTATTTGTGGTCAACAAACAAAGGATATGAGCCATTAGCTATTCCCGCGTTCTGTGAATGGCGCACACAATAGATGACTGGCGGCATAATAATGAGTTGTGTGCACACAATATTCCGCCTCTTTGTGAAGGGAACCATTGTTTACCGCCGCTACCTGCAGCACACACAGCCTTCCACCGAGAGATACCGCCGGATGAATAAAAACATGGCTCTGTCCTAAAACACATTGCAGATCCCTCAGGGTTCCCTTCATTATGGTGCTCAGCCAAATAAAAGTATTTCCACTTAAAACATTTGTGGTGTACAAGGCTGAACATTTTGTTCTTTTCACTTTGAGCTTTTTAGAGACACATCACGTTACGTACAATGAAATAACATCAAATACAATTTCAGTACCTATTAATGATGACATAACAATTCCCTAATTTCTTCCCTTTTTCTTTCTTTCCTTCCTTCTTCATTCTGTCCTTACCTTCCTTCCTTTCCTCACTTCTTCCTACTTTCCTTCATTTCCTCTTTTCTCCCCTCTATTCTTTCCTTTCTGTTACTCTTTTTTTCCTTCCTTTCCCTCTTTCTTTTCCTGTAGATGCATCATCTAAAATTATTCTAAATTCACAAGATATTATCACCATTTAATGGTGTAATAATTAATTACTTTCTTTCTATACTTCCTCCTTTATTCTTTACTACCTCTTTCTTTTCTTCTTTCCTTCATTCCTTACCTCCCTCTTTCTTGCATCCCTTTTCTCTTTCTTTCTTTTTTTCTTTCTTCCTTTCTTTTTCTCCTTCTCGTTTTCCTCTTCCTTCCTTCCTTCCTTCCTTCCTTCCTTCCTTTCCACTTTCCTTACTCATTCCATCTCTTCGATCTCTAACCATTCCTTCTTGTATTTCTTTCTTCCCATTACCATCTCTTCTTTACACTCTGTTCTTTCTTTCTAACCTTTTTTCTTTCTTTCTTCTTACCCTCTTGTTCACCCCTCTTCCTTTATTTCTTTCCTTTTTCCCATATATTTCTCTCTTTTTTCTTGACTTTCTCCTTTATTCTTTGCTACAGCTTTTCTTTCTCCATTCCTCCCTCCCTTCCTTCTGTTCCCCTCTTTTTTCCACCCCCTTCCTTTCTCCATTCTTTCTTTTTCTTCTTTTTCTTTTTTGTTTCTAGATTTACTCCTTTTTTCTTTGCTCTTTTATTTCTTTCTTCCTTCCTTCCTTACCTCCCTCTTTCTTTTTATTATTGCATTTCTTCTGTCTTTCTTATTCCCCTGCCCCTCCCCTCTTTATCCTTCTTTCTTTCATTCCTTCTTTATCTTTTGCTACCTCTTTCGTTTCTACCTTCTTTCTTTGCCTCCCTCTTTCTTTGCTTCCTCTTTTTCCCCTTCCTTCCTTCCTTCCTTTCTTCCTTCCTTCCTTCCTTCCTTCCTTCCTTCCTTCCTTCCTTCCTTCCTTCCTATCTCTTCTATCCCTAACCATTCTTTCCTGTGTTTCTTTCTTACCCATACATCTATTTATTCTTTCTTTCTCCCCTTTTCTTTCCTTCCTTCTTTATTTATTGCTACCTCTTTCGTTTCTTCCCTCTTTCTTTGCCTCCCTCTTTCTTTCCTTTCTCTTTTTCCTCTTCCTTCCTTCCTTCCTTCCTTCCTTCCTTCCTTCCTTCCTTCCTTCCTTCCTTCCTTCCTTCCTTCCTTCCTTCCTTCCTATCTCTTCTATCCCTAACCATTCCTTCCTGTATTTCTTTCTTCCCCATACTATTTCTCCTTTCTTTCTCCCCTTTTCTTTCCCTCCTTCCTTCCTTCATTTCCTTCCTCCTTTATTTATTGCTACCTCTTTTATTTCTTCCTTCTTTCTTTGCCTCCAGCCCTGTACACACGATCGGATATCTGTTGGAATCTAATCCGATGGATTTTTTCGTCAGATATCCGATAAAGCCGACTTTCATCAGTCTTGCCTACACACCATCAGTCAAAAACCTGATCGCGGCAAAACGCGGTAACTTAAAACACTACGACGAGCCGAAAAAAAAAGTTCATTGCTTCCAAGCATGCGTCGACTTGATTCTGAGCATGCGTGGATTTTTGACCGATGGAGTTCCATACAGACGATCGGATTTTTTTTATTGTTTTTTTATCCATAGGAAAAATTTAAAACATGTTCTATTTTTTTTACACCGATGGAAATAAAACCGATGGGGCCCACACACGATTGGTTTGTCCGATGAAAACAGTCAATAGGTCTGTTTTCAGCGGACAAACCGATCGTGTGTACGCGGCTTCACTCTTTCTTTCCTTATTTCCTTCTTCTCTCCCCCCCTTCCTTCCTTCTTTCCTTCCTTTCTCTCACCATCACTTTTATCCCTTAGGCCACGTACACACGACCGAGTTTCTTGTCAAAAACCAGCAAGAAACTTGCTGGTATTTTTTTTTGCCGAGGAAACTGGTCGTGTGTACACTTTTCGACGAGGAAACTGTCGAGGATCTCGTCGAGCCAAAAAGAGAGCACGTCTTCTTTTTCCTCGACGGGAATGGGGAAATTTGGCTCGCCGAGATCCTCGACAGCCTAACAAGGAACTCGACGAGCAAAACGATGTGTTTCGCCCGTCGAGTTTCTCGGTCGTGTGTACGAGGCTTAACACTTCCTCCATCTATTATATCTTCACTTCTTTACACTCTCCCCCTTTTTTTCTTCCTTTGTGCTATTCCTTCTGTCTTTCCTCCTAAGGGTGAGCCATGAAATGACTATGCAACCTCACAAAATTGGTTGTCCTGTAGACTTACCAAGGATTCCTTTCTATTCCTGCTGGTCCCTGCTAAATGGTCCAGGACAGGGATCTAACTTTCTGCAGGTCAGAGGTTGACTTTGAATGTAATACTTTTATTTTGGCCTGGTGTGTCTCTTTAGAATCCAGTGAAAACCCCCCTATAATTCCCTCCTGTACATTGCTGTGTGCATGTGCTGAAGATCACTATGGCTCTAATTGCATATTCTGGTAAACAGAAGCATCTCCGACGTGTCCCCCGCAGTTAATGGGAGAATGCACTCTCTGGTAATACAAACACTCAAGGCTACATCTGCAAAGTAATATGTGATTGTGGGAACGCTGTACCCAGGCAGGTCAGAAAGGAAAACACATCCTTTTGTACAATAAATAACAATAAAGTGAAAAGGGAGACATGCCAAGGTTAACACGCCGTCACGTTTTCCAGATCCTAAAATAAAACCATAGAAACCTTCATGAAGAAGCTGGTTAAGGATTTTATGTAGCAGTAAAAATACAGTGTAACTTGTTTACTGGCCTATTATGGTACATCAATTACATACTGTGAATTTTACAGAATAAGTTTCACAATATGTGCTGAAAGGTTCCACGAGGGTTGCACTGATGAGGCTTGGTGAGACAGAACAGTATAAGGAATGGCAAGGCCACCACTGGGTGGGGCAGTGCTTACAGGCTGAGAAATAGCAGAATGATTAACCCAATGTTGTTGCAATGCTCTTTATCCATCAGTCTAAGGCCCCGTACACACGAGGGGATCTCCGCTGGAAACGGTCCGCCGGACCGTTTCCAGCGGAGATTCCTCCTCCGGATTTGGATCCGATGGCTTGTACTCACCATCGGATCAAAATCCGCGCGGAATTCATCCGCGGTGACGTGTCGCGCCGTCGCCGTGATGATGACGCGGCGACGTGCGCGACGCAGGAAGGTAAGTACTTCCACACATGCGTCGAATCATTACGACGCATGCGAGGGAAGGGAGCGGACGGATTGATCCGGTGAGTCTGTACAGACCACCGGATCAATCCGCTGGTCCCGATTCAAGCGGATAGATTTCTTAGCATGCTAAGAAATTTCTATCCGCTTGAAATGGTCCGGCCCGAGGAATCTCCGCGGATAAATATCCGCTAGGCCGTACAGACGACTGGATTTGTCCCTGGAACTGATCCGCGGATCAATTCCAGCGGATAGATCCGGTCGTGTGTACGAGGCCTCAGTGTATCGCTACCCCTGTTGGGGCCGCTTAAGGTAAAGGTTTAATTTTTTTTTTTTAATAACAAACATACCATACTTACCTCCATTGTGCAGTTAGTTTTGTTAGTTTTGCACAGAGTGGCCCCGATCCTCGTCTTCTGGGGTCCCTCGGCAGCTCTCAGCTCCCCCACACAAGAGCTAACCCCCCTCTTGGAAGCGCTCTCCCAAGGGGGTTACCTTGCGGCCAAGCTCCCATGTGATACACTCGGCGGCCATATCACTCGCCCCGCCCTCGGCGTGCTGCGTCATTGATTTGATTGACAGCAGCGAGAACCAATGGCTGCGCCGCTATCAATCATCCAATGAAGAGCCGCCTCAAGCTGGGGAAAAGCAATGCGGGATCGCGCCCACAGAGATTCGGGGCACAGGTAAGTAAAACAGGGGCTCGGGGGGGGGGGGGGGAGTGCAAGGTGTTTTTTCACCTTAAAAAACTTGAACCCGATGGTTGCCCTTGCAGGTCTCCCGACACCTCTGACCCCCTGGATTCACACATTTCACCAATATTAAATATAATTCACAGACACCAACATGAGAACACAGTAAAACTGATGAGTTTTTACTTAAAGTGGAGGTTCACCCTAAAAAATAATTTTTAACATTAGAGCCAGCATAGTAAGGGCATATACTTTCGGCAGGTTTTTTTTTTTTTTTTCTCCGTACTTACCTTTATATTCTGATTTGGTCCAGGGCTTCCGCGTCCTGATGACTCCGGGACAGGGCATTCCTATCCCTGCCTCAGGGTTCCGATGACTGCGGGACTGGGCGTTCCTATCCTTCGGTTCGATGATTGACGGCTTGTCACCGGAAATAGCCGAGCTGCGTGTCGGCACTATATGACGCCTGCGCCCACCATGTAGGGCTGACTGCGCAGGCGCCGTATAGTGCCGACTCGCAGCTCGGCTATTTCCCGACATCTGGTGACGCGCGTTGTGCGACAGGGGACCTGTTTCACAAGCCGTCAATCATCGAACGGAAGGATAGGAACACCCAGTCCCGCAGTCTTCGGAACCCGGAAGCCCTGGACAAAAACAGAATATAAAGGTATGTAAGGAGAAAAAAAAAAAAACAGTCGAAAGTTAATGCCCTTACTATGCTGGCTCTGCTAGATGTAATATTAAAATTTTCTTTTTTGGGTGAACCCCCGCTTTAAAACTGAGTTCAAATGTGTAACTTCTGTTTATCCCCCTTTCAGGTGGAAGGGGGGAACAGGTACCAAGCCTGGTCTCCCGGAAGTTCAGCTCCCTCCTCCTTTCTCCGCTGCCGGACCAGTTAGAAAGCACAGCACGCTTCACGCATGCGCAGCATGAAACCGGCTGTGATCATTTTCTTACTGTAATAGGAAATGGCTCAAGCGCAGATTCTTTTAATTTAAAGCAATCTTCTCTCATTAATTGGCATTTTCTACAGATTATAATTGTTACTGAGCTGTTTAGCAGTACTTTTTTATTAATAAAGCCCCGCAGCTTAAAACTTTTCTGAACTTGCTCCATTTTATGAAGTCCATTGCATTTGACAGAAGCAACTTCTGAACAACGGCTTGGTTCTGACGTGGGAAGAAAGAGAATAAATTAATAATACAATGCCACCCAGTGAAGCAGATTCGTGAAAATACTTTATGGGGCATGAAAACATTTTATTGACTTTCTGCCGTTTTGAATATATCTCATAATAAATGTATGATTGAGCATCCATAGCCAAAGACAGCTACCTCGGAGGGATGGAAAACACGGGCTGCGGGACGCCGCGTACAAAGGATGGCGACGCTGTGGGAGGACACCACGGGGAAGTCTGGTGCTTGGAAAGAACAGAGGAACAAAGAAGAATAGTCGTTTACATTGATTCATCGTACAAAAGGCTGGTGGAATAAAAGAGGCAGTTGGCATTGAATTGAGCTCTGTTTTACGCATATCTGGACGCAAATAATATTTTGCTGATGATGTGGCAATGATAGGCTGATAATATCAACTAATATTGTTTACAGGAAACCCAACGGGAATTGTGCCAACAATTCAAAGTCAACAGGGGTTTGGGGATATGTAATATGGAATGTTTATTTTTAATGCAAAAAAATTATTGGGGAACATTCTATCAGAGCCTATAGCATGGCAGAAATAAATAGCCAGATTCACGTAGAGTTACGCCGGCGTAACTCTGAATCTGTGCCGTCGTACATTTAAGTGTATTCTCAAATTGAGATACACTTAAATCTAGCTAAGATACGACCGCCTGCGCCGTCGTATCTTAGCTGTCTATTTACGCCGGCCGCTAGGGGCGTGTACGCTGATTTACGCCTAGAATGCGTAAATCAACGAGATACGCCTATTCACGAACGTACGCTTGCCCGTCGCAGTACAGATACGCTGTTTACGTAAGGCGTTTTCAGGCCTAAAGTTATTCCACCAAAAAGATGGCGCAGCCAATGTTAAGTATGGACGTCGGACCCGCCGTCGAATTTCACGTCGTTTGCGTAAGTCGATTCAGAATAGGGCTGGGCGTTCACGTCAAAACCAATGAGTCTTTGCGGCGTAATTTGGAGAATGCGCCGTCCGTGGACGTATCCCAGTGCGCATTCTCCAAATTACGCCGCAAAGACTCATTGGTTTTGACGTGAACGCCCAGCGTTCAAAACGTCAATCACGTCGGGTCACGAATCATTAGCATAAAACACGCCCACCTCTTCACAATTTGAATTAGGCACGCTTACGCCGGCCCATTTACACTACGCTGACGTAACTTAGGACGCAAGTGCTTTGTGAATACAGCACTTGCCTCTCTAACTTACGGCCGCGTAGCGTATATGAGATACGCTACGCCTGACTAACGTTAGGCACGTCTTTTTGAATCCAGCTATAAATGTTTGTTTTTGCTGCCCAATTTTTGGATTTCTGGGGTAAAGAAGGAGCCAGCATAATCCACAATGCATCTGGCTTAACCACTTGACCTCTGGAAGATTTACTTTTTGCTAAACGGCACTGCGTTACCTTAACTGACAATTGCGCGGTCGTGCGACGCTGTACCCAAATAAAATGTATGTTGAAAATATAGGTTTGGCAGATGGACTTTATAGGCACAAAACGGTTGAATATATAAAAAAATATGTTTTATTAACCCCTTCCATACAGGGCATTTTCACCCCCTTCATGCCCAGACCAATTTTTAGTTTTCAGCGCTGTTGCACTTTGAATGACAATTGCGCGGTCATGCAACACTGTATCCAAATGAAATCTTTATTTTTTTCCCCCCCACAAATAAAGCTTTCGTTTGGCGGTATTTGATCATCTCCGCGGTTTTTATTTTTTGCGCTATAAACAAAAGAAGAGCGACAATTTAAAAAAAAACACAATATTTAAAAAATTTTGATTTAATAAATACCACAATTTAAAAAAAAAAACATATTTTTTCGTCAGTTCAGACCGATACGTATTCTTCTACATATTTTTGGTAAAAAAATCGCAATAAGCATTTATTGATTGGTTTGCGCAAAAGTTATAGCGTCTACAAAATAGGGGATAGATTTCTGGCATTTTTATTTATTCTTTTTTTTTACTAGTAATGGCGGCGATCTGCGATTTTTATTGTGACCGTGACATTGCGGTGGACACATCGGACACTTTTGACACGTTTTTGGGACCATTCACATTTTCGTACCGGGTCGCCGGTGCCTTAGATTGCCGGGAAGAAAAGACGTCATATGACGTCCACTAGGATCGAGGGAGGGTTCCTGCCGGTGTCATTTTACAATGGCCCGGTAAGGAAGAGGTTAAAATCGGATATCTGATGGAATCTAATCAGATGGATTTTTTCGTCGGATATCCGATGAAGCTGACTTTCATCAGTCTTGCATACACACCATCAGACTAAATTCCCACCGTGCCAAAATGCGGTGACGTAAAACACTACGACGAGCCGAAAAAGTTCAATGCTTCCGAGCATGCGCCGACTTGATTCTGAGCATGCGTGGATTTTTCTCCGATGGAGTTCCACACAGACGAACGTATTTTTCTATCGTTTTTTTTATCCATATGAAAAATGTAAAACATGTTCTATTTTTTAACACTGATGGAAAAAAGACCGATGGGGCCCACACACGATCGGTTTGTCCGATGAAAACAGTCCATCGGTCTGTTTTCATCGGACAAACCGATTGTGTGTACGCGGCTTTACAGTAACACACCACCTGAAGGAACCATAAATAAAAGACTAATTATTGTATACTAAAGACAAGGACACAAGGTCGCTTGCTATAGTAGAGTTAGAGTATACTAATGATACGGTTGTTTACATAGGGCGGTGTGTCGCCAACTTGTTTAACTCGACATGTTGCGGGTGACGAACACTTCCTCAGGAGTTTTTATGCAAATTATTGAGGAGATAATAAATTCTTGCAATTTAACCACTTCCCGACGGCCGTACGACTATATACGGCCGCAGGGTGGCTCTACATCTCTGAGGCGCTGTGTTTTCACGTCCGCACCTTTCCTCGTTCCCCGCGCGCGCTCCCAATCGCGCAGCGGGGGAAGTGCTGTGCTGGCCGTGTCCCTTGGACACAGCCAAACACAGATCGCAGTAAATAGCCAATCACAGCGGCTATTTTCAGTGCGATCTGTGCGGCCAATGAGAGATGATCTCATATGTAAACATATGAGATCATTTCTCATTGCCGGCTCTCACAATGACAGCGTGCTGTCAGGGAGAGAGGAGACCGATCTGTGTCTCTTGTACATAGAGACACAGATCGGTCACCTCTCCCAGTCACCCCCCTTCCCCCACAGTTAGAACACTATATAGGGTACACATTTAACCCCTTCCTCACCCCCTAGTGTTAACCCCTTCAATGCCAGTCACATTTATACAGTAATTAGTGCATATTTATAGCACTGATTGCAGTATAAATGTGAATGGTGCCAAAAATGTGTCAAAAATGTGTCAAAAGTGTCCGATGTGTCTGCCATAATGTCGCAGTCCCAATAAAAATCGCAGATCGCCGCCATTACTAGTAAAAAAAAATAATAAAAAATAATAATTCTGTCCCCTATTTTGTAGGCGCTATAACTTTTACGCAAACCAGTCGTTTATTGCGATTTTTTTTTTTTTTTTTACCAAAAATATGTAGAAGAATACGTATTGGTCTAGACTGAATGTATTTTTTATTTTTTTTAAATTGGGATATTTATTATAGCAACAAGTAAAAAATATTGTATTTTTTTTCAAAATTGTCGCTCTTTTTTGTTTATAGCGCAAAAAATAAAAACCGCAGAGGTGATCAAATACCACCAAAAGAAAGCTCTACTTGTGGGGAAAAAAGGACGTCAATTTGGTTTGGGAGCCACGTCGCACGACTGCGCAATTGTCAGTTAAAGCGACTCCGTGCCGGAAACTGAAATTTCACCTGGTCAGGAGGGGGGTATATGTGCCCAGTAAGCAAGTGGTTAAAGTAATATTCCCATTAGTAAGAGATGGCAAAAATCCATACAGTATTATGCCTCAAGGGATATCTGCTCTTTGACCATTGCTTAAGTTCCTCTATACAGCAGAGTTTTCTGTACAGACATCTTTTGCCATCTCTGACTAATGGGAATTTCACTTTAAATTGCAAGAATCGGATTGTTGGGCAGTTGGTTAGCCCCGTATTGATTGGGGATCTTTGATAACCCCATTTTAAGTACACACGACCGTTTTTCATGACGAGAAAAATGCCATTTTTTACATTGGTCGTTAAAAACGGTCGTGTGTGGGCTCCAGAGCATTTTTCTCAACGAGAAAAATGGGCATTACAAATTTAGAACCTGCTTTATTTTTCTCAATGTTTTTCACGTCGTAGTTTTTCTCGTTGTGAAAAATGGTCGTGTGTACGCTTTAACGACGGGGGAAAAAAAACGTGCATGCTCAGAAGCAAGTTATGAGATGGGAAATTAGCATAATCAGACCAAAGGGTGGCACCATTCGAAAGAAACTTCCCCTTTATAGTGCCGTTGTACGTGTTGTACGTCACCGCGCTTTGCTAGAGCATTTTTTATCACGATCCTGTGTATGCAAGGCAGGCTTGAGAGGAATCACATCGAGAAAAACATAGTTTTTTTCCATGACATGAAAAACAGTCATGTGTACGCGGCATAGGAAAAGGTTAGAAGAACCTTATTAGACCCCATTCACACCTACTGTAGGCGTTTTTACGCCTGTAGCGCTACGCCGCTGCCGCCAGAGGGCTGAAAACAGATGTCCCTCTATGGAGATGGTTCACATCTCCACGCCGAACGCCGGACGCCTGTCGCCTGCCGCGTGAAAAAAGGTCCCGGACCTTTTTTTCAGGCGTCTTCGAGTGTTCGGCTAGGAGATGGCAATCATCTCCATAGAGGGGGTCATCTTGGGGCACATCTAGGCGGACAATACCGGCGTTTTGTCGCTGCAAATCGCGGTACAAAACGCCGCTATTTTTACCGCGATTTTGTCGCCGCGATTTCGTCCGTCTAGATGTGAATGCAGCCTTAATGTTGTTGTCCTCAGTGAGGAGATATCCCTTTAATTTCCTTTCCAAAAACCCAAGAAGAAGTGATTCAAAATCTCATCATGGAGAAGGGAAATCCAATATTTGAAAGATGTCACATACAGTAGCAGGGCTTGATTAAGCTTATGTAAATACCTACTATGGGAAAGTCAATATTTGCATAGGAAATTCTGCAAACTCCTGTGGCACCGACAAGAGAAAATCTAAGAAACAGAGAGTACAGGGTCCCTTTATTCCTGTTTCAAATATTTTATTGAATTTTATAATTATCAACAAAAATCCATTAACAGAGCATGTATAATAATATAATAGAAATAGATATTCCATTAACAGAACATGTATAATAGTATAGTAGAAATAGGCGTAATCATTCAGGAAAGTAACTCTTATAAATGTAAATGAAAATAGATAACCTAGCGGATTGTAGGATAAGATTATGTAACATGAAGTGTTATAATCATAGCTTCATGGCAGCTATTTGGTGACAAGTAATTGAGAAATTAAGTTGATTGAAATAATATAATATAATTATGTCATCTATGAAGAGAATAGAATAGAATAGAATGAACCTATAAAGAAATATAAAGTTAATGGGCTAGATTCAGGTAGCTGGGCGCATTGTTACGGCGGCGTAGCGTATCGTATTTACGCTACGCCGCTGTAAATCAGAGAGGCAAGTGCTGTATTCACAAAGCACTTGTCTCCTAAGTTACGGCGGCGTAGCGTAAATGGGGCCTTCGTAAGCGGGCCTAATTCAAATGAGTATCAGGGGGGCGTGTTTCATGTAAATGGGTGGTGACCCAACGTGATTGATGTTTTTTACGAACGGCGCCGTCCGTGTACATATCCCAGTGTGCATTGCTCCAAAGTACGCCGCAAGGACGTATTGGTTTCAACGTGAACGTAAATTACGTCCAGCCCTATTCGCGAACGACTTACGCAAACGACGTAAAAAATTCAAATTTCGAAGCAGGAACGATGTCCATACTTAACATTGCGTACGCCTCATAGAAGCAGGAGCTACCTTACGCCGGAAAAGCCTTACGCAAACGACGTAAAAAAATTCCGCGGGCCGCACATATGTTTGTGAATCGGCGTATCTAGGTCAATTGCATATTCTACACCGAAAACGACGGAAGCGCCACCTAGCGGCCAGCGTAAATATGCACCCTAAGGCTCCATTCACACTTAGGCGTATTTACGCCCGACGCCCGACGCTCGATACGCTGGAGGGGAGAAATACCATTGCCCTCTATGGAGATGGTTTACATCTCCACGCCGAAACGCCTGGACCCGGACCCTTTTTTTCAGGCGGCTTCGGCGTTCGGGATAGGAAATGTGGACCTGGGGGATAATGGGGGTTAAAATCGCGGCGGCCTAATTTCGGCGTATCTTGCTTTCTGAATACAGAAAGAAGATACGTCGGCGCAGCTTTGAATTTACACGGCGTATCTATAGATACGCCGGCGTAAATCAATGCTGAATTTAGCCCAATGTGTTGTAGAATAGCTGGGGGAATAAATTAGGCTAAACAAGGGCCAATTTCCTTCTCTTATCTTGGCTTTATCTGGTGCGAAGGTCAAAAATCCCAACCATTCTTAGCATCTTCTATTACAGTTGGTATATCAGATAGTTAACAAGAATAAACCTAGTAGAGGGAATAGGGCACAGAGGGGAGAGAGAAAGAAATGTCCAGGGGGACCAATGGTTAGAGAATCAGGTGAAGCTAATCATAGTAGTGGGGTGGATTTTATAATCCCTCAGAGAGAAATTAGTGAACATTCTAAACCAGGGGGTAAATAGTGTTTGATCCAAGGTCTCCATAAGAATTAAAAATTAGAAACTTTGGGCCAGATTCACATACAAATACCTTACGCTGCGGCGGCGTAACGTATCCCATTTATGTTACACCGCCGCAAGTTTACAGCGTGTCTGATTCACAAAGCCCTTACCCGTAAATCCGCTCGGCGCAAGCCTGCCAAATTCAAATGGGGCGGGCACCATTTAAATTAGGCGCGTTCCCGCTCCGTCCGTAAAATTACCCGGCGTGCATTGCGCTAAATGACGTCGCA